>NC_064626.1:304602965-304905995 GCF_023864275.1 Schistocerca cancellata
CTGTAGCTCCGTCTTTTTGTTTTTGATACCGTTTGCATTCCATATGCAGAGTGTTGTGTCAGTGTTTTGTCTGCCTCGTTGCGCCATCTTTACATGAACGCACTAAGCAGACCCTGTATTATTATTTGTGTCTTTTCCGTCCTGTCCGATGCTTGACGGAGCGCGTTAGCCGTGTTTAGTATTGTTGTGACAATGTTTGTGTCCTGCTCGAGGGAACGGATTGTGTTTATGATCACCCATAGGGCGTCCACGAGCAGTCCTTTCTCATTTGTGTGTGGTGTGTCAGTGGTTTCCTGTTTGTTTTGTGTTGTCTCTTTTTGTATTTGTGTTGGTTTTCTCGTGTTTGTTTGGGTGTGTTTTGGTGTAGTGTCAGTCGGTGGTGTTGTTAGTGCCTCTCTGAAGGAGCGGCGGCGAGGTGTTGGCGTGTTTTTGTCTGTGTTTGTCGCCTCCGCGTGTGCGGCTGCGGCAATGTCCGGATGGACCTGTCGTCGCGCAGGGAGAGGTGGAAACTGTGGTCTTGTTTGTTGTGTTTGTTGTGAGCGTGGGGGGCGTGGGGAGCGTGCGCCCTCTGCTGTGTGTGTGTCTGGTCTGTCTGCTCTGTGTGTCGCTTTTCCTGTTTCGTCATTTGTCTGTTGTGTTGTTTCCCCTGTAGTGGGGACTCTTTCTGGGAGGGTTTCCCTGTTTGTTTGGACGTCTTGTTTCGTCTGTGGTGTGTCTCTTAACACCTGTTTGGGGTCTGTCCTCGTTTGTCTTCCGCCCTGTCTTTTGTTTTGTCGGGGTTGTCTGTTTTTCGAGGGCGCACGCTGATTCTGCTGTCCCTCTGTCGGCTGTCTGGGGCGGTGTATGTACTTTTGGTGTTCCGGGCAGCCTTTCCAAGATGCTGGGTGGTCTCCGGAGCACAGTACACATTTTGGCGGCTCGCTCTCTGGCTTCCGGCAGTCTTTTGTGGCGTGAAGGCCCGCGCACTTAACGCACCTCGCCGGCATATTGCAATAATTTGCCGTGTGCGTTAGGCGTTGGCAGCGGTGGCACTGCGCGCGACCTTCCTTGGGACGGTAGGTTTCTACCGTCACCCCTGCGCCAGCGGCGGTAGCCGTGCGCGGGCGCGGACCGCCGAGAGAGCACCCAACGCCAGCCAGGGTCGTCCGCCGGCGCGGACGGCGGAGGGAGCGCCCGGCCCGCGAGCCAGCAGCCGATCAGCCCGCTGTTCGAGTGCAGGAGCCAGCATCCTCTCCCCGCACTGACTTTACATCCGCAGCGAGCGTCGCGGAGGAAGTCAGGGCCCTGAGGGAGGACTTCAAGCTGCTCCTGCAACAACTTCCGCAGATGATCGCGTCTGCAGTGCAGTCGGCCGCCCAGGCCACCACCACATCAGCTGTTCCCACACCCAAACATGGATAGACACATCCAGGGTCTAACCGTTTGCGTGTGGAACGCGAACGGCATACGCTCCCAAGCGGGAGAATTCCGCCAGTTTCTGCGAGACGAACATGTGGACGTCTGTCTCGTCGCAGAAACTTGGCTGAAGCCGGGCGTGGACGTGCGGGCGGCAAACTTCCGCTGCTACCGCACCGACCGGGCCACTCACGGCGGCGGAACGGCAGTTTACGTGAAGACGTCGTTGCGCCACCACCAGGTGCAGCTCCCGGCGACGCCAACCCTGGAGACGACCGGCGTCGTGGTCAACACTTCCGTGGGCCACGTAACATTCGTGGCGGCCTACCGGAAGCCGTCAGGACACCTCCACTCCGGGGACATCGAGACGCTGCTGTCGATGCGCGGCAACCTGTTCATCGGCGGCGATCTCAACGCAAAACACCCGGAGTGGAACTCCAGGGTCACCACCATCAGCGGCAGACGGCTTCTTCGGGTCGTTAACGACCACGACGCCGTGGTGCTGGGTCCCTTCGACCCGACGCACTACCCGGCGCGCGGCCGTCCCGACGTGCTCGACATCGCGATTGTGAAAGGGGCAGCTCACAACGCGATCGCGAGCACTCGCTGTGCCCTATCGTCTGATCACCTGCCAGTGATTTTCGACCTGGACACAGACGGCATGGCGCCTCCTGAGCACCGCAGCGCCCGCCTCAACACCGACTGGGCGCACTTCCAGCAGCACCTGGCGGAGACGGTCGCAGCCACACCTGATCCCGACGAGGAGGGGGTGGATGCAGCACTAGCAGCATTCACCCACTACACACTTGCAGCGGCAGATGCAGCAGCGCCGCGAGGACCGCGGAAGCCGAAGGACAACTCCAAACAGCTTCCGCCGGACATCTTAGAGACGATTAGGGAGAAGAACCGGGTTTTTCGTGAGTGGCAGATCACGAGAAACCCCGCCACCAAGCGGCTGCTAAACCGCTTGCGCCGGGAGATTTCGGCGGCCGTCGGCCACCACCGTAATCGGGACTGGGCTGGCAAAATAGCCACGCTCAGGATCGATGACGGAAGCGCCTGGGGCATGACCAGGAGCTTTCTGCGCGGGGGGCAGCGCATCCCGCCGCTTCAAGTTGGACGCGAGGTTGCCGCAGAGCCGGACATGAAGGCCAGCGTGCTCGCGGACACCTTCGCCGAGAACTTCACTACGGTGGACGATGTGGTCGACGAAGAGACCATCCAGGAGGTGCAAGAGCGTCTTCCGCTGTACCTGACCCATCAGGAGGCGGACGACGTCATCGAACAAACCACCGCAGAGGAAGTCCAACACCACCTCAACGTCTTACAGCCCAGGAAGGCGGGGGGTTGCGACAAGATCGACAACGCACTGCTGAGGAAGCTGCCACCGGAAGCAGTGCGTATCGTCACAGCTATCTTCAACGCCATCCTCCGCACCGGCACCTACCCCGACGCGTGGAAACACGCAGAGGTGGTTGCCATTCCGAAGGCTGGCAAGGACCCCAGGCTGGCGCAAAACTACCGCCCGATAAGCCTGCTGCCCTCCCTCTCGAAGACCTTCGAGAGGATACTCGCCAAACGGCTACAGCGCCACGTCAGAGAAGAAGGCCTGCTTCCTGACGAGCAGTTTGGCTTCCGCGGAGGGCATTCGACGCAGCACCAACTACTGCGACTGGTGGAGCAGGCGATGGGGGCCCTGGAGCGTCGCGAGTACCTTGGGGCGGTACTCCTCGACGTCTCCAGGGCCTTTGATAGCGTGTGGCACGACGGCCTCCTGTATAAGCTGCTGGTACAGGGGGTGCCCGTGTCGTACGTCCGCCTTCTCCAATCCTACCTGCGAGGGCGCACGTTCCATGTGCGTGCAGACGGCGGCATGTCGACGGCGCGCCACATACGTGCCGGAGTGCCGCAGGGGTCCGTCCTTGGCCCCCTGCTGTACTCCCTCTTCACTGCCGACGTCCCGAAGACGACGCCGAGGGTCCATCTGGCGCTCTACGCCGATGACACCGCGCTGTACACGCGCAGCATGAGCGCGCAGCTGATGCGCCGCCGCCTGCAGCTCGCCTGCAACGAGATTGGAGCCTGGGCCACCAAATGGCGGCTCAAGTTCAACGCCGGGAAGAGCCAGGCGGTGGTGTTTACCCGCCGCCGCATACCCGACGCGCTGCCGCAAGTGCGGATCATGGGAGGCCCCATCCCGTGGTCACGCACTGGAAAGTACCTCGGCGTCACCTTAGATCGACGCCTGACCTGGGGTCCACACATCAGGGAGCTGAGGGGCCGGGCGCTTGGACGGATGCGCTCGCTCTACCCTCTCCTCAACCCCACGACGACACTGCCAACCCACTGCGGCCTCACGCTCTACATAGCACTAATCAGGCCAGTGCTGGAGTACGCGGCCGTAGTGTGGGGTAATGCTGCCGACGTCCACGTCCAGACGCTGCAGCGGGTGCAGAACAAAGCCCTTCGGCTGGCGCTACACCTACCGAGGGACTACGACACCCGCATACTACACGACATCGCGGGAGTTCCGATGCTGAAGCGCCGCTTCCGCGCGCTCGCACGGAACTTCTACGAGTCGGCGAGGACATCGAGGAACCCGCTGGTCAGTGGACTGGGAAACCAAATCCACTGGCGTCCAGCGACCAGATGGCCAGACCGGCTGCTGGAATAATTCCAGGCAGCCACAGTGGACGATGAACAATTGTGTAAACGAGAAGAAGTACAACAAGAGAGGACCACTCCCATCTAGAGAGTATAACACGCAGGAACAGCAGTTGACCTGCTTAACCTGCTTCACATCGTGCATGGAATTGCACGTGAGTCACACACGCGCGCGCGTCTGGGTGTTCCCTCGTAGGTCCGCGCCCCGGCAAGTTTGCCGTCGGCGTTTCGGAGGTTCCTCCCCCTGCCTTCGAAGTCAGTACAATCTGGGATATTTCTATCTTCTCCTTAATCCCGGTAATGGCTGGTTCCCAAGCTTGATTAAGGGAATAGCTGCTGTCACGATTCAGTTCAGGTTTTCTTACTCTGATCTCTATAGCTTCTTTGATGATACAGTCCCAATATTTCGAAGTCTGTGTTAGGACCTTGGTCTTGTCATAACCCATACCGTGAAGTTCTGACAGGCAATGCTCGACTATTGCCGACTTATTAGGCTGTTGCAATCTCGTGTGCCTTTGGTGTTCACGGCTTTGGTCTACAATGGTGGCAGTATATCAGCACAGCTGAGGATGGCAACAAGGTCGATTGCCGAAATATTGTGTCATTTGTACACTCACACCACGCTGTTTACCTGAGATTTATTTCATTAGTTGACAGTGTGGCAACTGCACTTAGCATCCTGGGATGTGAGGGTTTCTTTCTCCGAACCTACGAAGTGCGCATCCTCGGCAATGCAAGTTATAGACGATCAGTTAGCGAGTTATGCCTTTTAACCGCAACAGTCCATCGCTAATAGCGACAGATATGAAGTACACTATTAAAATGTGGCATAAGGTGATTTGTAAGCTGTAAGGACCACAGCGTGCAGGGTGTAGAATCCTGCCATTGGCCTATGAAGTCATCTGGAGAGAATGGAAGTGACTGCCATCTGCGACTGGTGTGAGATATACCACAGCTAGACAGCCTGTTGTCTTGACAACAGTTTACTGTCTCACTGCTGCCACTGCTACAATACAACTTTCACGGCTTTTTGACTCAACAGTCAGACGAGATCCTGAACGAGACTGGCACGGCACTGTGTCACACTGGCTTCCCCCGCAAGCCGCCTCGGCTGTGATGCCTGCTTGCTCGTTTCACCATATTCATACATGTCGTGATTCCCAGGAGAATGAGTAATGCTATTATAGGACACTAACAGTCTTCTCTGTTCTGTTTTTTTTCTCTCTGCTGGATGTTAGTGCTTGTCGTGCACTGAGAGAATCAGATTGAATGAGGAAGTATTCCCGTGATGTCTCGTGCTCCAGTGCATTCGTGACTGCTTAGAACTTAGTAGTCTGCACTTGCTGAGAAGTTGAAATCTGACGACATGTGTGTGTGTGTGTGTGTGTGTGTGTGAGAGAGAGAGAGAGAGAGAGAGAGAGAGAGAGAGTGTGTGTGTGTGTGTGTGTGTGTGTGTGCAGGCAAGTGAACAACCTTTGGCCGGCCGGTGTGGCCGAGCGGTTCTAGGCGCTTCAGTCTGGAACCGCGCGACCGCTACGGTCGCAGGTTCGAATCCTGCCTCGGGCATGGATGTGTGTGATGCCCTTAGGTTAGTTAGGTTTAAGTAGTTCTAAGTTCTAGGGGACTGATGACCTCAGATTTTAAGTCGCATAGCGCTCAGAGCCATTTGAACCATTTTTTTTTTTTTTTTTTGAACAACCTTTCAATAGTAAATCCTTCCATCTTCTTACTAAGCGTATATTCAATCGTTTTTGATCCTGTAGTTAAAATTCTTTCCACATCATTCAAACTTTTGTGGATCATGGTCTTACTAAGTAACGTGATGGCGAGAACATATGTATGCATATTAAAAATCGCGAAGTCTCGATTGCAACTACTTGTAGGTTATTTTCGACAGTGCTGCAGCCCTAAAAATAGCAAAAACTCTTCACAACACGATTCTGTAGGTGATGTAAGCACATTTAAATTATTCTTCCGAAAGAGCATAACATCTTCTATGTAAATTATATTACCGATATTTCGTAGCAATATCTGTTGTTCTGATATATCTGAAGAGAGAGACATGGTAAAATCTTATAGAATGTTCTGTAACAAGGAGTGGTATAACTGGTTAAAGTTTATATGCTGATAGTTCTCTCAAAACTACATCGATATTGCTTATAAAACTAACAGAAATCAGCTGTATCTATTCTCGTGGAATCATGACTGTTTTTATTATTATCGTCACGATTGCATATTTAAAAATAGGTGTTACTGCAAGTCCTGTGTTATTTCATACTTCATAATCTCTAATTACAAAGTAGACACAACTTGAATTATAGCTCGTTGTAGACCTAGAAATGATAGTGTTTCTCCCGACAGGTGAGTAGATTGTTTGAAACAGGCAATGGTGATTAAAATTGCTTACAAAACTAGTATGCAAGAAACTGCTGCTGTTGAGAATGATTGTCTGCTGGATGACAGAATTATTGTCCGCTTGATGACTTACAAGACAGGCTCTCACGCTTTGTTTCGTAAACGACAGTGTCATATAGCATCACATTGTTAAGAAGGACCTACCTTAGTGAACAAAACAGCAACATCCTCTTGAATTATAGCTTGCTGTTTTCGAACATTTGAGGAAATATCTTGAAAGGCTGTATTTGAGGAAATAGCATGAAAGGCCGTATTCTGTAATATTTCACGTGTCTGAAATGTTTGTAATATACGTGTACATCACAATTTATTTACATACAATGATTTGAAGAGGAGGGACACTCTGAAACCATGCAGTTTGTCCATCAAGCTGAAAGAAATCGCTTAACATATATTTATTTCTTCGGAGTTTAAATTCTCTCTTTTTATTTACTCCGATGCAGTTTCTAAATAACAAGGACAAATTCCCGCCAAAAATTCGCAATTCTCACCAGTAGGGTAGGTGGGTGAGAGGGAGGAGGGTAAGAGCAGGGACCCACACGCCGGCTGAGGAAAGCACGTGACATCATCCAGGGTTGGGGTTGGTGGTAGGGGTCGGTGGGTGGTAATTAACTTGTATGTCGTCATACGTGGACTTATGCGGCAAACTCCCATCTACCTGTGCATACTGAGGGATTTAGTGTTATTGACTCATTTGTTAAGGACATCGGCAATAAAATGACTGCCCACCCTCTGTTTCGTCTGTTTGGGCAGTGCTGAGTGTAGAGGTGAACAGTGTTTGCAACTTTCATTCTATAGCGCAACAGCGCAACCATGCCACGCCAACAAGCCAATTGAAGAGGTCGCAACGTAGGTCTGTGGGTAGCTGGATGGATGTATTGACAGACTGCTGCATATGTTGGTCACAATGCTTCGGTGGTTGTGAGACCAAGATCTATATCTGAGCATGGGTGACGTGTTCTGGACACGAGTGATACGCGGCTTTGGCGCGCACCGTGATGAAGAGACCAGCACACATGGCCCCAGGCAGGGATGTGGTGGGCGTGTCAGCGGTCTGCAGGGTCGGCGTGGCTGACCTGTGGCGGAGTCCAGTCATGCCATGTCGACCTATCAGATTCAAACTAGCAGACGTGACGTCAGTTTTGCCGCTATGGTGCGCAAGGGTTATTTTATATTGTCACATTTGCGCATCTACGACGCATACCGAAATACACACATCAAAAAATGTTTTGCATCACCCAGTTCCCAGAATTCCTGAAGATGGACGTTGTCTGTGGATATTGTATCACAGACACAGTCCCTTTGACCGTTCAGGGATGTCACTTATCACGCCCATGGATGTAAACAACCAAGCATGAGCAGCGCCTATTAGACGGAGGGGGTCCGGCAGCCGATCAGTTCTAGTCATTCCACCAGGAAGGAGGTACACGGCTCGTGCTGTCAGTAGTTCAACCATGCCTAGTCGGTCAAAAGGGCGGTTCGATCGTGTCCGCATTGTTACTTTTTCCCAGGAAGGGCTCTCAACAAGGGAAGTGTCCAGGCGTCTCGGAGTGAACCAGAGCGATGTTGTTTGGACATGGAGGAGATACGAGAGACAGGAATTGTCGATGACAAGGCCAATGGCTATTACTGCAGTGGATGACCGCTACCTACGGATTATGGCCTAGAGGAACCCTGACAGCAACGCCACCATGTTGAATAATGATTTTCGTACAGCCACAGGACGTCGCGTTACGACTGAAACTGTGCACAATAGGCTGCATGATGCGCAACTTCACTCCCGGCGTCCATGGCGAGGTCCATCTTTGCGACCACGACTCCATGCAGTACGGTACAGATGGGTCCAACAACATGCCAAATGGACCGCTCAGGATTGGCATCACGTTCTCTCCACTGATGAGTGTCGCCTATATCTTCAACCAGACAATCGTCGAAGACGTGTTTGGAGGCAACCCGATCAGGCTGAATGTCTTAGACACTCTGTCCAGCCAGTGCAGCAAGGTGGAGGTTCCCTGCTGGTTTGGAGTGGCGTTATGTGGGGTCGACGTACGCCGCTAGTGGTCATGGAAGGCGCCGTATTGGCTGTACGATACATGAATGCCATCCTCCGACCGATAGTGCAACCATGTCGGCAGCATATTGGCGACGCATTCATCTTCATGGACGACAATTCGGGCCCCCCTTCATACACATTATTAATATTATTATTAATTATCATTTATTTTAGAGAAGCTGCACGGTCATCAATGGTACCTGTCCTTTCGAGAACAGTTACTGTCTTCATTTATAGTTAAAGGCTATCCGGCCATTGACCTTCGTCTGTGCGAATGCGCACAGGTTGCCCGAAATCTTACGGGAATCGTCACCTTACTTGGCGCGAGTAATGAGTGGATGGGCAAATTATCTGTTAGGAACATTACGCGCGTAGATTATGGACAGTTGGGAATGTGGGTCTCACGGGAAGTGTGCAAGCGATAAGTCCCTGCAGTCGCGCTATTCATCTGTGTCCTCGGTGGCTCAGATGGATACAGCATCTGCAGGAGATCCAGGGCTCGAGTCCCGGTCGGGGAACACATTTTCAGCTGTCCCCATCGCGGTATATCAACAACACCTGTCAGCAGCTGAGGGTTTTATCAAAGATGTTTAATTTACTGTGCCTAGCACATGATTGTACAAAGACCACAATAGTCACAAATCACGAAATGTAGTCGTGGTATACTGAGACACTTCAATGCCCTAACCGAGACTAACTACACTCTTGGAAATTGAAATAAGAACACCGTGAATTCATTGTCCCAAGAAGGGGAAACTTTATTGACACATTCCTGGGGTCAGATACATCACATGATCACACTGACAGAACCACAGGCACATAGACACAGGCAACAGAGCATGCACAATGTCGGCACTAGTACAGTGTATATCCACCCTTCGCAGCAATGCAGGCTGCTATTCTCCCATGGAGACGATCGTAGAGATGCTGGATGTAGTCCTGTGGAACGGCTTGCCATGCCATTTCCACCTGGCGCCTCAGTTGGACCAGCGTTCGTGCTGGACGTGCAGACCGCGTGAGACGACGCTTCATCCAGTCCCAAACATGCTCAATGGGGGACAGATCCGGAGATCTTGCTGGCCAGGGTAGTTGACTTACACCTTCTAGAGCACGTTGGGTGGCACGGGATACATGCGGACGTGCATTGTCCTGTTGGAACAGCAAGTTCCCTTGCCGGTCTAGGAATGGTAGAACGATGGGTTCGATGACGGTTTGGATGTACCGTGCACTATTCAGTGTCCCCTCGACGATCACCAGTGGTGTACGGCCAGTGTAGGAGATCGCTCCCCACACCATGATGCCGGGTGTTGGCCCTGTGTGCCTCGGTCGTATGCAGTCCTGATTGTGGCGCTCACCTGCACGGCGCCAAACACGCATACGACCATCATTGGCACCAAGGCAGAAGCGACTCTCATCGCTGAAGACGACACGTCTCCATTCGTCCCTCCATTCACGCCTGTCGCGACACCACTGGAGGCGGGCTGCACGATGTTGGGGCGTGAGCAGAAGACGGCCTAACGGTGTGCGGGACCGTAGCCCAGCTTCATGGAGACGGTTGCGAATGGTCCTCGCCGATACCCCAGGAGCAACAGTGTCCCTAATTTGCTGGGAAGTGGCGGTGCGGTCCCCTACGGCACTGCGTAGGATCCTACGGTCTTGGCGTGCATCCGTGCGTCGCTGCGGTCCGGTCCTAGGTCGACGGGCACGTGCACCTTCTGCCGACCACTGGCGACAACATCGATGTACTGTGGAGACCTCACGCCCCACGTGTTGAGCAATTCGGCGGTACGTCCACCCGGCCTCCCGCATGCCCACTATACGCCCTCGCTCAAAGTCCGTCAACTGCACATACGGTTCACGTCCACGCTGTCGCGGCATGCTACCAGTGTTAAAGACTGCGATGGAGCTCCGTATGCCACGGCAAACTGGCTGACACTGACGGCGGCGGTGCACAAATGCTGCGCAGCTAGCGCCATTCGACGCCCAACACCGCGGTTCCTGGTGTGTCCGCTGTGCCGTGCGTGTGATCATTGCTTGTACAGCCCTCTCGCAGAGTCCGGAGCAAGTATGGTGGGTCTGACACACCGGTGTCAATGTGTTCTTTTTTCCATTTCCAGGAGTGTACATAAACAAGTCTATTACCATTCTAATTTCATTCACTTCACTACTCAGTTTTTTCTATTTTTCTTTCTTTTAAGAGAGCCCAATTTAGTTTTTCACATTTTCTTTCAAGTTAATTTTGGTTTTTTTTCTGTTGCTTAATGTAAGAAGGTGTGGCTAGGAGTACCAGAATGCAAAACTGTTTGTCATCTTTCCCATATGTATATAAACATAGAACTCTGGTGTAAATGGAGATATCGTGACATGAAACCGTAAATATATCCTTACTCCATAGCTATATGGTTACCGAATAATATCCATATCATGGGTATAACAGTTAATTACTTTTGTTTGGTTTTTGAATAGAATACAACATCAATTATTGCCACAGTTAGTTGTGCTACTCATGAGGTTGTGTTTTTATTTTTCATCTTGGATTAGTTTCTTTACTTTGCCCCACTATTCAGTCTAGTCCCATGGGAAACCAGGACCAAACTACAAGAAGGGCCTTGAATCTTATGAGACAATTACATTATACACAGAAGTTTTCATTACAACATTTTTCTTTTATATGTTACTTTGTATGTTCACGTAGAGAACACCGTACATAAATAATTCTCTTCATTGGGTTAGAAGTTCTTTGTCCAGATATTTACAATTATTCGACTCTTGAATAGTATTGACATAAAAATGCTTTGTTCAAATGACTCATAATGTTGTATAGTACCCTTCCAT
Source organism: Schistocerca cancellata (assembly GCF_023864275.1). Classification (NCBI taxonomy): domain Eukaryota; kingdom Metazoa; phylum Arthropoda; class Insecta; order Orthoptera; family Acrididae; genus Schistocerca; species Schistocerca cancellata. Next base: position 304,614,328 of record NC_064626.1, read on the forward strand.
CACTTGTCAAGTGGGCAATGCAGATTCTTAAACAGTCTTTTATATACGTTTTAGTCAAAGGTTCATAGTGTTCATATTTTGTTTGTTTCATAAATGTTCTGTTTTATAAAAGTTTTTTTGTAGATAGTTTCTTTGTTTACAAAGATTATTACATTGAGATCGTTCATCATAACAGCAGCATTGGTCATTGATGGAGTGTCGTCTCTATGCTTCAGATAAGATTTTAGCGTGTTAGCACATCTTAGGATCCTTGGAATGATAGGAGATACAAGCCAGTGTGGCAGTAACACATGAAACAGTTACACAACTAGTGTCAAAAACACAAAACAGTGATAGTTTCCTAGTGGGGAAACAGGACAATAAAAATTCCTAACTGGGAGACAGAGGTATGCTCTCCCATTAAGAACATCCTATCTTAATACAAACAGTAATTGTGAGGATTAGGAAGAAGCAGTCTGCAATAAAATTTACTCAACAATGTCAAGCAGACTCTATCTGCTGGTAAAATCAGTTCGTCGTCTTATAACCCATAACATAACCCACAGTTATATCAGTTCAGTACTGTTCATAAAATCTAAAAACACCCTCAAGTAAGGTCTTTGTAGTTAGTTAATTGCAGACTTGACAAGCGACCTCATATATTTTGAAAATGCCTGATGCACACAGTTTTTCACTGATAATGCCGTCTGTCAATTTTGATTGTCATCTCAGAGATGGTTACCCATTAGCAGCAGGTCCATACCAGCAGTTACTCAGGTAATGTCAAGAATGTTCTTTGTGACACATTGGAATTCCTGTTCATGTTTAGTGATGCTTTTGTCACACACAACAGAAATTTTCATCCCCAACAGCAGAATCAGTGCCTGAATGTAGGTATTATTCACAGTTTTCATTGCACACAGTTGCAGTTTATACTTCTTTGCTCTCTCTCTCTCTCTCTCTCTCTCTCTCTCTCTCTCTCTCTCTCTCTAATGTTAGTTCACATGCAAGTGACCTAATCAACTAAGAGTTGAAAGTTTATATTGTCAGTCTGTGGATATTAATCGAACAGACATCCTATCAATATAACATTTAAGACTTCACTCCAAAATCACAAGTGACTTCAGGCTATACTTATGATCAAGTGAAATTAATACATCAACATTAGTAAATCATATGACCAACAACTATGCATAAACACCATGATATTTCTGCTTCTCAGATGTCTTATGTATGCCCTTGCCTGGTTCCTTATTTGAACAGACAGTTCTTGTGTAAAGGGCATAGACAGTAGACAGTACTCTATGTTTCATGAATGTTAATAGAAAACACAGCCCACCAAGTGACAAAAAAGTATAACTAATTTACAGATGGCGGTTGTTTACAAATCACTTGATCCCCTCTACAGTGGAAAGAGCACTAATCAATAAATACATAAATAAATTTCATTTTATTTGCAGCAGTGCACACATGTTTTAGTGTAAAGCAGTTTGTGGTTACTTCTTAGACATCCAACTTCTTACACTATTGGTAAAGTGTCCAATTAACACTCTGAAATACATACAATCTCCATTTACGTAACATATACATACATCTACAAAACCCTATTGGGAGCATCTTTTTGAATCCTGATGAGGGTGTAGTCCTTTTATTCTATTTGTTCCAGGATATATCAATAAATAATCCCCAGTATGTGGTAGCTTAGCTATCTCAAATGGATTTTTATATAACATTTGCTATCTTTATTTTTCTTATAAGGAGCGAAGACATAGGATGGTTCCCAATTAGCACTCTCTCACCTACATTAAATCCCTATTCCTTTAATAAGCTTTTATAAAAATATGTACAGCTTTGTCTGTCATTGTTGCTAGGGTCCATCTTACTTTTTCTTACCAAGAAACGTCATTTATATGGAATCTTACAGTGGATCAACATAGTCATTCCTTTCTAGCTTGCAGAATAGCAGTTCATTTGGAGTGCAGTTAGTGGAGGTGTCATGTAGATTATTAACTATTTCTCCAGTTGGTGTGAGGTAATTTATCCAGCATACTCTGGTGGAGTTCCTTGCATTATCTGACAAGATAGCTGCTTTCTTGCCAAGCTTGGCAACGTAGTTATTGATCAGTTCCCTAACTATACGAAAGTTCATAGCAGTTTCAAGTGTAAACAGTTTTATATGCTTAGAGAATATGTCATACAGAGTTACTATTTATTTATATATCATACAGAGCCACAATTTGTCAGGTATGATAGCATATAATTCACCTTGCAAAACTTACTGGATGGTCTCTCATTTTGGCAGAGCAAACATGTCCTTAAGACTTGTTGCATTCCTCCTCTCCCCCCCCCCCCCCCTCAACCACTTATATTTAGAAAGCAGCAATATGCACTAATATTACCTGCGTATTTTATGACACCAGAGTATCTGCAACCATTATACATATACCATATTAATCTTTCTTGACAAGGTACTAGGATGCTCGCACATCAGTTGTCAGACAGGATCTCAGGAGAAAAATAACACGTCATTATGAATCACACAGTGTTTAATAAGAATTTTCAAAGGGTTGGTTGCGGTCCAAGTACAATGGAATGCTTCTAAAAAGGGGTAGGTGACCGACGGCGAGATGGACCACGAATGCACTGGGCGATACATTGAGGAGAGCAGGTAGCAGGCCAGTGCTGCTTGTGACACAGTAATTCTTTAGAAAACTGCTTTGGGGAATTTCCAGATTGATACAAACACACCAGCGACGCAGTTGATCACGGGAAATGCTTGTGGTACGCTTGTGATGTACGTGTGTAACCTTTAGACGTCAGGAGCGGGCACAAAATGTCTAATTGGCTGAAATAAACTCGGAAGGAATAGAAAGGGGCGATATTTCGACACAGTTTAAAGGTAGGCCCTTTGTGATTGGTAGAGGTAGTCTCCACAAGATGAAAGAACGCTCCCATTGGTTTGAAAAAACCGTGACGTGGAGCATGAAAGGACACAGGTGGGGGACTGTTTGCTATAAAAGACACAAGACCGAAAACTTTGTGGACTCTCCTCTGAACCAGCATCAAGTGTAGAACAGGGCACAGTCCAAAAGAGGAATTTTCTGTGAACACTGCGTTCACTTTGGCTGACATTCAGCTAGAAATTAGCTGAAGAGACGTTGAGTTCCGATTGTGGAGAAACAAAACAGCCACATAGTTAATTGCTCTTGTGAGAACTGAGAGGGCATTGAAGTATACATGCTGCATCATCTATGCACGTGTATATCGCCATATTTTCCATACAAGGGATGAGTGCATGTTTTCTCGCCTAACGAGAAACATAGGACAGTTTCAGCTGACATAGTCAGTAAAGATTTTCATTAGCTTTTTACAGGATTTTCAGAGGGCGACAGCAGCCTTGCAACAGACAGCACATCACAGCTAAAAGGTAATTGCCATTGGCAGACCCGTAAACTTGTTGGTTCACCAGATTGTGTCCATTGTGAACTCAAGCAACCTTCAGTAATCATTTGATCATCTTGTCACAAAAACTAGCCATCCTTCGTACACTTGATCGTCATCCTGAATAGTACCGAACTTAGAACTGGAATCAGATGATTTGTCGTAATATTGGCCAACTTCAGCTTGTAGAGAACCTTCTATTTATATTTGATATTGTTGTGATCAGTATTAGTTCGGTTAAACAGGACGTAATGCGTTATCTTGACAACTGTCCTGACATTGTCATGTCACAATCTATGTAAATTCGAGTACTTCTCTGACAATAATTCTGAAATTGAACAAATTGTGTACAGCTAAACACCAATGTGCTCTGTCCTAGAATAAGGGTCCACTCCTAATCCCAGTCACTGATTCTAGAGACACTAACGCACTCCTAGGGTGTTTTTGCTGATGTCTGACAAACGTGAAAAGGAGTGGAGTGTCAGATAATGGCGACCCTGCCAGGATGGCAACTGGCCTGCCAGGATGGCAATTGGTCAAATTAGAAAGAGAAATTAAAATTTGGTATTAAGAGAATTTTTTTAAAAAAGTGACAAGGCTACTCAATGTATGTGTTTCCATAGTGGTCATATTACTGTAAATGTGTTATCCACAGATTAGAAGAGGTTGTATTAACAAGTAAAGAAAAAATGTTTGTGTTTTGAGTGAAAGTGGCTTGTGCATGACCTTGCTGGCACACGCGAAGCAACTCACAATTCTTGTCAAGCAAACAAATGCAGGGTTAGCAGACTTAGAAACAGAAACAAAAACAGGGTTGGCGGCTTTAGAAACCGAAACGGCCAATTTGAAATCCGAAATAGCAAATTTATAAGCCGAAACAAATGTGGCTTTAAATTGTATCAAATTTGAAACCAATGCTGGGTTCGAAAAAGTTCGCAAGGATCAGCAAAAGTTGCGAATGGAAGTTAATGAACAGTTCATTGAAATTCGGAAGGAGGTGAGACACTCACGCAAATTAATGCAATTGCGTATGGCCTATCAGAAAATTATGCTATTCACATTGACCAGGTGCAAGAGGTAGCGTCTAATATCAACCAAAGAGTTGGTAATTTAGCACATAAGGCGTCTGGTAAGGCGTAACAAATCGTCGAAGAACTTAGTGGCAGAAAACGTGTCACGCGAACCGCGTTAAAAAGATTCGATACACGCATTGTAAACATCGTCTCGAAAAATAAGCAACAGTATAAACAGCTTCGCACAGAGCTGAAGCAGTGTAATGAGAACCGTACAGAAAGCAGTAGTGAGGCGACAGAATCGGTTGTATCATCTGACATAGTGATGGAAAAAAATCCTGAGGTAACCAAGTCCGTTATGCAATCTTCCGTGTCAGTTGCGGAAACACAAAAAAGTTATGAGATTCCACTTGTAGGTCCACAAGAGGTTGCGTCAGGGTTTTCCGATCCGAAACAGAAGCAAATGGTAGGAGTACAGTTGAGACATGTGAGCGAAGCAGGTAATGTATCTTCGCAGCAGATAGTGGTGCGAGAGGCGGTAACTCCGCGCATACCAATAGAGCGGCAGCCGACCCTCCGAACGTACGCGAATGACGCGAAAACAGACCGGGTTACTGCGCCACACATGCCAAACTGAATTTATGACTTACAGTACAACAGGCCATATACCGCAGGTCAATGTGAAGCAAGTACAAAGACAAAGCACTGATCCAGTGACGGGAAATTTAAAAGTACCTGCCAGTCCGATACACGAGGAACGGTACGGTTTAGATAATTGCACACCACTGCGGAGATGCGATGCTAGATGGGACTCAAATATGTCGTCTCAGGATCCAAACATGGTAGGACGAATAAAGGAAAACATGACGCAATTGAAGGGAACCGAAAATGTTGCGAAAACACAAACGCCATATGGTGCAACAGAAAAATTTGACAACGATCATTTTTTGACAGTCAGAAAATTCCAACATTACAAAGAAAATGGGAACGGCTTACACCCCCACACGTTTATACATCAATTCCAAACCGGTTTACCAGAACGTTGGCCACTTAGCCACAAACTTGACTTCATTTGTGGTTATATGGAAGGCGCAATAGCGGAAACGATGTAAAGAGTCGCTGCAAACTGTCAGTCGTATGAACAATTTAAGTCTGCATTCTTACAGCGATACTGGTCCGCGGAAACCCAAAATAGGATAAAATATGAATTGTTACAGAAGGAGTCATTTGAAAATTCGGGAGAAAGGAAGTCAGTTAAATTTTTTGAAGAAATGACGAAAAAGAATCAGCGTTTAGAGAATCTATACAGTGATGGGGAACTGATACGTATATGCACAGTGAAGTTACCCTTGCGTTATCAGTAACCGTTGGTTGGCAGAGCTTGAGATAATATACAGGCATTTAAAGGGATGTTAAGAGAACTTGAATGCATCTTCAGTAAAGATGACACGAAGAAACATCGTGCAATTAGAGAACCCAATACTAGGGGGAATAATAGCAACCGATTGGCCTTTAATAATGTTTACAATGGCAATAGTAATGTTGTGAAAGGTAATCGTGTTAGGAACAATAGTATGATTTTGGCAACTCACAGAGGTTAAACAATAAGTGTGGTTTTGGTGAGCCACGAAATTACAATAATGGCTTTGGTTCCAGAAATTATGGCGGTAACTACAATTCGTGATATGATCACCCTGCAAACGAAACAGGAAGGTTTAGACATTTTCCATCACAAAACCTAAATTATTCGGGTGGAACTGGAATGCATAGAACGTAGAAAGGTTTGGAGAATCAGACTTCAGCAGGACAAGACAAGCGAGATGAACCGGTACAGGAAGTCGAGTTGAGGTCACCAAACAATGGTAAAAAATAGAATTGATGAGATGAACGGTACAAAGAACAGTCACAAGAGATTCAGACGCCAAATGAAGTTGATTTTATAATTAAATGTGTAAACAGACTTAGCTTTTATCAACAAGATTCTGAAGTAGATTTAGGGGGTGATAAAATACAAATTCCAGCATGCTGGGAAGCAGTTGACTGGCAATCGTCCGAGGATGAGGAACAAGAGTTGTCAACAGTTAATGTATGCAGCTGTACAAAAACTGATGATGACCAAGTAGTGTAGGATATAGTTCATTTATACGAAACCGAGAGAGATATGGTACGCCAAGAGGACAATGCACCATTGGCAACACCAGTATTAATACCCAAGTTAGATGATATATATAGTACAGGAACGCATAAAGAAATCATAGAGGCGTTTGATAAAGAATATGGACAAATAACTTTATACCACCACATTCAGAACACCAACATCTAGTAAAATTGGCACTGAGCTATTTGCAGACTGCGGCGTTAAATAGAAAGAACCGAGTGGACAAAGCGGCAACCTCACAAGTATTTTCAAAAAGACAAAAGGTACTTGTGAAAACCGACCATCTCTCTACCAAGAAAAAACATTAAAGTCACAAATTCTTTTCAATATATAAAGGCCCTATGGAAGTAAGTACAGTGGTTCATGATAATGCAGTCAAATTGATTAACCCAAAAACAGGAAATCATTGGGCTTGCACCATGTGAGTAACTTGGAATCGTATAAAGGATAAAACAGGAAATATTAACTCCACAAGCAAAATTAGATGAATCAAATATCCAGATTCCAATAAGAGGAAAATCTAGAAGTCAAAGAGTAGCAAAGCTAACAAAATGCATACAAATAAAAAATTTTTTGTATCTATCTCAATAAAGTAAAATACGATAACTTTCTCAGTACATCAAAAGTATACTTGTGAAGGAAGAACAATAAAGTAAGAACTAAAGTAACTCTTCTGCAAACTAAATGTGTTATTGGGAAAGAGTGGAAAGCAAGGAGAAAGATAGTGATTACCATGTGGATAGTTTGACAAAATAGTAGATTCTCTCTTAAAATGTAGTGTAAAGTAGAAAGAAGTTGATTTTTGTGGACGAAAAAAAGCCAAGAATAGAATGGAAGTAAAGAATGAGGTAAGAAGGAGATATTCATTTGTGATTTTTTTCGCCACTTATGGTGAACATTTTGTTGAGGAGACTTTTGGGGGAAAATGAGAAGCATTTATGAGTTGTGGAAGTTACCACAAGTTGATATTAAAAGGAGATGTGAGGGAAATAGATATAAAAGATTGTTAGGAGATAAGAATGAAAGAGAGAATTCAATTATTAAGGAGAAACATGTTATTTCTTCGAAGGATGTAGACAGAGGGATGTGAGTTTAGCACAGGGATTATTTCAATAAGGAAGAGTAAGGTAGGAGGAGAAGGTAATATAAAAGTTTACTGTTTAAAAGAACAGGGATAACTACAACTAAGCAAAGTCCAAGTTCTAAAATCATGGAATTGGACAATGGAGAAAGTTTTAAAAGGACACAAGAAACAGAGACATATTGTATTTTGAAGTTCTGTTACAGCTTAAGCCGAAAAGAAGAGATTGCAGAGAAAAAGACGCTAGAGTCGGAGTCAAGGTGCGAAGTTTTTATGATAATATGGTGTACCTGTACTTAGAAAAAAAACGACATACTAATACACTAACCTTCATCACCATCAATTTTTCTCTTATTATCCATCGTGATGAAGATGAGGAAACCATTACCTTTATCCTAATATTGAGAAAAAAGGGGGAAAGTAAATGTACATATAGAATGGGGATAAAAGATGTAAAGTTATGAAGAGTATAGCAAGGAGAATCTCATGGATAGTTTAAATACGGAATTTTGTGACGTCTCTTACTAGCTTGGTGTATGTAAAGCTTGTAATATATATTAAGGGAGAAAGGGTTGTGATACGATAGATAATAATACCACGTAAATTAGAAAAATTTAGGGTTGTAAGATGGACAAAAGTGTGCATAATGTTGTATTATACATGACGTCATCAATAACGACGCATCATCATTGCGGTCAGAACGACAGCAAAACTGAGTAGAGCGGTTAGGCATGAGAGGAAGGAACACTGAGTGTGGGTGCCTGGCATATCATCTTTCGATATGACAAAAGGAAATGCTTTTGTCAAAGCAACAGTCCAAGAGGATAACACCTCTGGGGAAAAGTATGAGGATCTACGACGAATCCTGGATACAGTCAACATGTATCATGACACGATCTTTATACATGTGAAAGTCATGTGTGATCTTCAGAACAACAGTTTTGCTAAAGTGCTAAATCCTTAGCACTTCTGTCACAAACTGTTTCGAGCAGCATAAGGAGATATAAGGGATGTCCACCAAACTGGAATGGAGGCAGACATGTTACATAAAGGACGAACGAATGTTTGAATTCACCGGAAGAAGAAGAAGTGCATTTCTGTAACTCAAGATACAGAATGGCTGAAACTATCATCATACCATATGGAATCTAGTGATTGCGAAACATTCCCTGAACAATCATGGGAGTAAGCAAGAGAACGATGGAAGGCTGTCCAATCTATCTGAAAAACAACCTGATACAATAAAGGATACACAACGATTTGAAAGAAAATACCATGAACGGATTGTACAATAATGAGGTTAAGCTGGTCTTAAATCCCAATTTCCAGTCCAGAGAAGAACAGAGGCACAAGTGAGAAGACAGCAAGATGCAACAAGGAAAGAAGATTCAACACAGAAGATTAGGAAGAAAGGAGACCTGGACCAGAAGAAATCAAGAAACCTTTCTAAAATCCTTCACATACAAGATCATTATTGCATCTACCTACCAACAAAAAATCCAATTTTAACTGTTCCAGCAATTCAAATGTCCAATATTCCTTATTGCAAACTGCAGCACTTTCAAATGTCACACTGAGAGATGAGTATTCGTATGGAAAACAGCAGACGAATTAACCAACGATGGATTAGCATAAAGATTCGAGGATTGATAAAGAATGTAAGTTTTCTGCTGCTAATAATAGATCTCTAATATGATTTTGTCATGGGTACATGCGGAATGGAACAAAGGAAACCAAGCATTCACAATACACTCGTACCTCCTGCACTCTTTCTCTCACCTGACCGCCATTCCATCCATTCCATACTCAGAGGAGGCACATCAAGGCGCATGAAATTCAGGATGACGACTTCAATGAACCATGTTGAAAATATATGAGAAAAAACTGTCTGTAACAGACTAGTATCATATTAAACTAAAAAAAAATTTTTTACTGGTACACGAGTTTGTTGTTTAAAAATATTTAATTTTGAAGAGTTTTGTGCAAAAAATAGATTTTGTTAACAATACTTTTGAGTTTTAATCCTGACAGATCAATAATATTTTCTTGTGTTTCATATTTTTTTACAATACAGCTAAGTTAAGAAAACCAAATGTAGATATTTCCTTTGGGGGCTAAGATTTTAGTATGTAATGTGGTTTTTAAAATATAGTTTATGTAGAAAAAGGGTTTTGTAATTTCATGATGTTAATTTAATATTAACAAGGTAATTCATACATTTAGGAATTTAATATTTTTGTAAAAGACAATGCATGACTTAATTCTTCTGTAAAGTTATAATGCATAAGTTTAATATGTTTGGGGGGTATAAATATGTTTTTGAATGGGACTGTGCTTGTAAAATTTTGAGAAGGGTGCTGCTAAGTGTAAGATAAATTAAGAAATTATTGTAAGAGATGAAACTTGTTGAATTATAATTGCTATAGAAGCAAAGCTAAAGCTGAGAAAAAATAAGCATTGAAAAAGGGGAGGATAATTTTAAATGATGATTTCCGCAACTTCAAAACATCTCCATTATCATTTAACGTAAGTTTTGATGTCAAAAAAATAATCAGTCTCAAATTTAATAATTATGAGTGGTACAAATATATAGAGAATATCTAATTTGTTTAAATTTAAAATTAAAATATAGACAACCATATAGTGGAAAGAAACGGCTTCATATTATTTAAATAATTGTATTAAATCAGAAAATTAGTAAATATTTGTTAACTTATGGAAAAACATTACGTTAGTGCTCAAATCAGTAGTATACCATAAATCAATTGCTGAAGAAAAGTAACAAAAAAGAGACTGAAAGATTACTCCATATTAAAATAGAGCAGTTGAGAACAATATTGTACTAACTTCAATCAATTTTTCAACCGCTGATTGGTCCAGTGCAAAATCGAACACAGAAGGATGAGGATATGTAAAATGTCAGATTGAATGAATGTCAATTTCGCACCTTACATGAGAGATTGTATAACTCGTAACAAGTAGATGAATATGGCACATGACATACTTCGGTGATAATGAGCCGATATGCCTTTCCAAATGTATAGTATTTAATAGCAAGGGATGACACTCAGTTCGACGGTATTGACACACCAAACCCAAATCCTGCATGTCAATGAGCAAAAGGTGAAAAAAGCTGCTGGCGGAAATATTTTAGTTTGGGAGCAGACGCACGTTGCACCTACACGGCCCGAGTACAACGGAACACTTCTGAAAAGGGGTTGGTGACCCACGACGAGAGGGAAAACGAACGAGCCAGGCGATACATCAAAGAGACCAGGAAGCGTACCAACGCTGCTTGCGACGGAGAAATTCTTTAGAAAACTGCTTTGGGAATTTCCAGATGGATACAAACAGACCATCAATGCAGTTGATCATGTAAAATGCTTGTGGTACGCTTGTGACTTATGCGTGTAACTTTTCGGCGTTAGGAGCAGGCACAAAATGTCTGATTGGCTGAAATAAACTCGGAAGGAGTAGAAAGGAGCGATATTTCGACACAGTTTAAAGGTAGGCCCTTTGTGATTGGTAGAGGTAGTCTCCACGAGATGAAAGAACGCTCCCATTGGTCTGAAAAAACCGTGACATGAAGCAAGAAAGGACACAGGTGGGGGACTGTTTGCTACGAAAGATACAAGACCGAAAACTTCGTGGACTCTCCTCTGAACCAGTGTCAAGAGTAGAACAGAACATTAGACTCTGCACGACGCCAAAAGAGTCATTTTGTGTGAACACTGCGTTCACTTGAGCTGACATTCAGCTAGAAATTAGTTGAAGTGTCATTGAGCACCGATAGCGGAGAAACAAAACAGCCGCGTAGTTAATTGTTCTTGCGGGAACTGAGAGGGCATTGAAGTATACATGCTGCACCACCTATGCGCATGTATATCGCCATATTTTCCAGACTGGGGCTGAGTGCATGTTTTCTAGCTTAATGAGAAACATAGGACAGTTTCAGCGGATGAAATCAGTAAAGATTTTGATTAGCTTTTTTATAAGATTTTCAGAGGACGACAGCACCCATGCTGCCGTCAGCACATCACAGCTAAAAGGTAATTGCCGCTGGCAGACCCGTAAACTTGTTGGTTCACCAGCTTGTGTCCACTGTGAACTCGAGCAACCTTGAGTAATCTTTTGATCATCTTGTCACAAAAACAAATCATCCTTCATAGACTTGATTGGCATCCTAAATAGTACCGAACTTAGAACTGGAATCGGATGATTTGTCATAATATTGGCCAACTCCATCTTGTAGAGACCCTCCTATTTAAATTTGATATTGTTGTGTTCAGTGTTATTTCGGCTGAACAGGATGTAATGCGTTATCTTGACAACTGTCCTGACATTGTCGTGTCACAATTTATGTAAATTCGAGTACTTGTTTGACAATAATTCTGAAATTGAACAAACACCAATGTGCTGTATCTTAGAATAAGGGTCCACTCCTAACCCCAGTGACTGATTCTAGAGATGCTATCGCACCCACAGGATGTTTTTGCTGATGTCTGACAAACGTGAAAAGGGGTGGAGTGTCAGAACAGATTTCAACTTAATATAAAACTCGACATTTCACAACCACAGAACTCTTTGGTATGATTCCCTGAAAGGTAGTGGTGCAATTTTTTCATATCCCAGATTGCTGCAAGGCCTTCTAACTCAGTGGTTGAGTAGGCCCTCTAACAGTCAGACAACATACGACTCACAAACACTACTGTGAAAACCATAGGTTTATCATCTATATCTCGTACTTAACAGACAAACACCAACACCAATCAAGGAAGACAAAATTCAGATGACACGTCTGGATTATACAGTATGCTATAATGTACTAAAGCATATCTGCTTTTATCAGTGGTCACTTGGAAATCTTTTGATCAGTACCCAGTGACCAGTTTCATTAACAAATTCCACATCATTTCAATCTAATAACTTGTCTAGCACAAGTCTTCTATAGATTGAGGCTTACCTGATGAACGATTTTAACAGTTTTTCGGTTTTTTGAGGGTTGACTAATTCTTGATTGCATTGTTTTTGTCACTGCTCCAAGGTATTCCCTGGGGTGTTATCAAATGGCCTAATAACTTAATTATCATAAACCTGTATTGAGGCTTATGTATGTTGATATTTACGTTAGCCTCCAGAAACTTGTGATCTTGCCATGTTTGTGTCGGTGTTGTTAGTTCATCCACAAGCAGCGTTACTCTATCAAGCAGCTCTTCTCCAAGTATGAAGTTGAGTTTGTCAAGAAAAACACCTGAGGTAATGTTCAAGTCGAAGGGCAACACCCTAAACTGGTAGCTTCTCCTGCATAGATTAAAACAGTGTTCTTGTGTGCCTCTTTGGATAGAGGAATTTGGCAATAATAGGCACAAATATCTATACTAGTCAGATATTTAACAGTATAGATTTTTTTATTCTTTCCTCAAAGTCTTCTGGTTGTGTTAGGACAGAGACAATGATTTTATTAATAGCTCTGGCGTTAATGACCAGACTAATAGTTTCCTCCTGGTTTCACTAATGTTACTAGTTGGCTACGTTATGGTCTCATGGATGGTTCAGTTATATTCCAATGCAACATTCTTCATATTTCCACTGTGACAGCAGTTCTTTTCATCCACAGAATGGTGTAAGAAGTATGACAGAAGTGTTCATGAGGGACCACACTGAGGTGCCATTTATAACTTCAGAGTCCTCTGACTATCTTAACAACATACTTGTTAAGTCAGAGTGCTGATCATTGCTTAAGTATGTAGACTTATTTACTTTGTTAACGACTCGTTGCTTAATGCTGACAAGAATAGTTATCTCAGGACAGTCAATGCCTGAAAAATCTGATTACAATGAAAAATGTTTGCACGTGAATTGTGAATTAGCTTCTTGGATACATGAAAAGGCAGTTCAGTAAAACAATATTGAATGACAGTCACTTTACTGTAGCTCATGTGCCTACACTCATATGCTCCAGCATGGCCATGCACTTCTTGGCATAGCAGTGTGGAGGGTGCATGCTGCATGCTGCTAGCTACTGGTCATCCAATAGGGCATGATATAAGTGTACCAGAATGCTGACACCCACTGGCCAGCTAGCAGCATGGGACCCAGTTAGGTATGCCAAGACTGACTACAGGTGGTGTCAGTGTAAGACAGCTGGAATACTTTCAGAGGATGTCAGCCTCCAGTGGGAAATCCTAACTGTGTGAGTTCAGGCACATGGAGCCATGGCACCTGCACCAGTGTAAAATGTAGTGTGGCTTTACTGCCTCGGTCACGACTCGCTGCCTCCTAGGCAAGAGTCTAGCTGCTGCTGGTGTGTGCCTGGAACTGGCCCGCCGCTGGAGAAGCAACAAGTCTCTGAAGGAGGGCTTGGTGCTAGAAGATAGTGTTGTGGTGATGGGTGACTGGGCTCTTGGTGGCTGTTTCCTAACCTATGATGTGGCAGTGCAAAGTGCAAATCTACCAGGCTGTGAATATCTCTGCTAGAAAGTGACCATTATTTATACCAGATAATGGCTCATTCGTTGTGCTGATGTTCCACTCCATGTCACATATCTGTTGACATTTCTGTGGCCTGGCGGTGTTGGAACAGCATGGATCATCCCGTATGAACTCTGTCTGACTGCTGCACTGACATGTTTGTGGCACCAGGCCTAGTCTATTTCACAATGCGTAAACAGTCTTGTTGCTGTAATCGGCATGCCAACATCCTGTGTTTGTCGACTGCCTATGGCTTCCACCAACGATGCAGTGCTCTGCTATCACATCACCCAAGAACTGGTGATGGCGCTACACTAAAGGAACTCCGTACCTAAAATACAGTCCATAACTGAAGAATCAACGACCATAAATGTCACGTAATCGCTACATTTCCTAACTCATTAGGTATGCAGGCCTGCCTGTTACATTACGAGACATGGTGCCTGTCGCTCCCATTAAACTGGAGTTGCTGACAGCTAAATTTGGTACATCCCATACCATCACCCACTCTCTTAAACAAGTCAGTGGAGGTCACATTAACTACAGCTCCTATATCTAGTATTATTGTTGTCTTAATGTTGCATTCATATGCATTGATCGCTAACTGTGACATGGTAAAATGTCGATCATTAAAATGTAATGCCCATTGTCATTACATATCAAATTTATTGATCTGTCACTGCCCCTATCCCAGTCTGTGAACGTTACCTTGGAGTGTAACTAGGTCACAATTGGTTTTCCTGTGTAGATGTGGACTGTCCATTGCCATTATTCACCATATTTCTGTCAGGAGCCTGACTGTGCCAATTTTGATCAGTCTGGTGACCTTGTTGCCTATTCTACCTCTGACAATGGTTGTTGTTATTTGCACAGCACCGGCCGCTGTGGTCGAGCGGTTCTAGGCGCTTCAGTCCGGAACCGCGCTGCTGCTACGGTCGCAGGTTCGAATCCTGCCTAGGGCATCGATGTGTGTTGGTTAGGTTTAAGTAGTTCTAAGTCTAGGGACTGATGACTTCAGATGTTAAGTCCCATAGTGCTAAGAGCCATTTGAACCATTTGAATTTGCAGAGCTCAGGCTGTACATATTGTCCTGACTAGCGACTTTTTTCTTGTGCCTGCTCGAATAATTATTGTGATTATTGGAACTGTTACTGTTGTCATTGTGCTGTTCTCCCAGTGCATTATGTTACTCTGTACGATTCGCATGATGATCTTGTTATTGCTGTTATTGTTTTAAAATGTTATATTATTGTCTTGGTTGTCGCATTTGCCTGAACTAGGTCTATGGAGTCAAGTATAAATATGAATTCCCCAGATTTATTAGTTGTTCTCTCATATGTATAGACAATTTTGCCTTTAATATCCTCAATACATCATGGTGAGACATGGTGTTATCCCAGAACCTTGTTTTTACTTATATATTTTACAGGATATTTCGTCAAACTATCATGATGAGCTTGAAATTACTCTGGATTGAAAACGTCCTTCTGAAGCAGTATTTCCCTGAATGATGCCACTCAAAAAAGCCTGTTTTCTGAGCATCTGAACATCAAGATGGCAACATTCTGCAAAATGCTCGAATGAACACATCTGAATGAATATTTCTTCCTTCCCACGCCCGGGTTCCCGGGTTCGATTCCCGGCGGCGTCAGGGATTTTCTCTGCCTCGTGATGGCTGGGTGTTGTGTGCTATCCTTAGGTTAGTTAGGTTTAAGTAGTTCTAAGTTCTAGGGGACTTATGACCATAGATGTTGAGTCCCATAGTGCTCAGAGCCATTTGAACCAATATTTCTTCTGCCAGATAAAAACGCTTAGAACTCCCCCTATCTGATCAAATTTTCCTTCAGC
This sequence comes from Schistocerca cancellata, assembly GCF_023864275.1. Lineage (NCBI taxonomy): Eukaryota > Metazoa > Arthropoda > Insecta > Orthoptera > Acrididae > Schistocerca > Schistocerca cancellata. Next base: position 304,630,319 of record NC_064626.1, read on the forward strand.
AGCAAAGAAGTAAGAGCAGTGCAGTCTCCATATTACGCGACAAGTCGTGCAACAGTTGAGCCACCGGCTCATATCGTGCTCACTGTGACCTGCTCAACATTGGTTCGCGAGTATGAATATCTTCAGAGTCCTGTGCAACTGACTGGTTGTCATGCAATATGTGTTTACCTAACTTATTCTGTTTTCACATTTTCCATTTGCCCACTGTCAGCATTATGTCATTGTGACGAATATTGACCTGATTTTAGCGTTACATTTCACAGGTTGGCTTCAGCCCGACTAGTTGAATGATTCTGTTTACATGTAACCTCATTTGTGATTTTTCCGACTACTGCTTGGAATTTCGAATCTGTTGTCTGATTGACATGCTTGTCTTTTTCAGCCATACAAGAAGCTAATTCACCTGCAAACTTTTTTGGCTGTAATTCCAATTGTTTATGCATTGACTTTCCTGATCAGTAGTAATATTGCTTACTGTATGCGATAGCTACGAAACAGTTTCAGGTAGCAGTAGAGCATTCGGGGGGCGGGGGGCGGCCTAAGTACAATTTTCATCACTTTTTACGTAATCCATTTTAAGTAGGTGTACTGCGTTTTCAAATTTTACATTTTTCTAGGAAGCTGCTTATGTGACTAGTTTTTAAATCGCGCGCCTCCCATTCGGAACACAGCTACATACACTGTATTTGTCAGATTTTCAAAAAAATGACGTCGAAACGTAGACAAGGAGATCTTCGTCTTTTTTTTTTATCAATGTTGGTGACCGATCACTGTCGATTCAACGATCATAGATACATTTTTCTGATTATTTTGTATGTACTTAATGGAATTCTTACAAACACGATTAGTCGAGTTTGTGACTTTTATTGGGTTGAGTTCGCTGATCTTTCGGTCGATGTGGTGTGGTTGGTTGTGCACTGGACTCTGGATCAGTATTGCGAAGTTAGTGATTTTTCCCACTAAATTTCGTGGTTTTGAGTACCTGTCTAGTGCGCAGATTTTGCATCTACTAGCTGGTGTGAATTATGGTGGATTTTAAAAAGATTGGGGTGGTTTATGGTAAAATTATTTTTTTTAAAAATCACTTGATCCATTCTACATATAGCAAACAGCACTATTTAATTTGATAACGTCTCGTAGCTCTTAAATTTATATCACCTAAACATTTATAATACACGGTATTTTGTCTTCGTTTCCGCTTTGTTTTGTGGCCGTATTGTTATGCACCCGTTTTGTTATGCACTGTTGTATTAACAAATCTGCAACTGCATGCACAGTGCATATCTGCAGTGCCTATGGTAATGTTGTGTTTCTTAAATCACTTGCTGTTGTTTTAGTGCTAAACATATGTAAAGTAAAGGGGCAGTATACCCAGAAATTTCGTGCAGAAGTTTGCAGACTGACTAGAAAGAATTCAAGGCGATGACACAAGAGCATTCTGTAAATTTTGGCGTATTATTTTGTAAGCGTGTTCTGACGCAATAATAATCCATAGTGAGGGGAAAAAAAAGAAAAAAAAAACAAGAGAGCGGCAGCACCAGTGTCAACAAATCGTGAAAGACTATTCAGGAGTGAATCAAGCTGAGGGTTCCCTTGCATTATATGTTTCCACCCATTGCCCGATCATGCCGTGTCATCACTTAACTGATTTGTACGAGAGTAAATTCACTGACAGTAGTATTGCCACAAAAATTACGTAGAACAAAATGCAGTGCAGCTATAAAACATTTAATAAAGCGGTATTTTGCAGAAAATCTGCGGCAAGATAACGGTGACAGCATGTATATCATTATAATTAATGAATCAACAGACAATAGCATCATCAAATTTTTAGGAATAACAATAACATATTACAGTGCTGCAACCAATGCGATAATTTCAACGTTTTTAAAATTAGCCGATCTCTAACATTATAATGCACAGTCTAGTGTAACAGCAATTAAAGACACGCCTCAAGAAATGAAATTAGATCTAAACAAGCTGCAGGTTACTGGCACAGACAATACGAATGTAATTGTAGTTGTTCACAATGGTGTCAATCAAATTTTGAAAAATATAATTCTGGATTTGATTGTTATAAAATGTGTAAGCCATTCAGTTCAACTTGCTACTTAAGGTGCAAGTGAGACGCTCCAGGAAATCTGGACTTCTTCATTAGGGAAACATACAATTGGTTTTTGCATTCTTCAACTCGCCAACAGTTGAATAGTGATATTTATCAGACTGTCAAAGGAGCAGAATCCCTTAAAATTCCACGCGCATGTGATATGCGATGGTGGTCCATAGAGCCTGCGGTAACACGAACTACAGATCAGCGGTTAGAGCTTAGAACGCACATTGAAATAACGCGAATCAAAGACAACTGTTACGCTGCGGAAATGCTTTATTCAGTGTTTTCTGGTGAATCCAGTTAGCCGTATTTAAATATTTTCCAAGACGATTCTTTCAAATTTGCATCTGGTTAATAACATTTTGAACCCAACACATAGGTTCCGTGTAAGCTGTTAAATAACCACGTTGTGCTAACAGAATCGTTAATCAAAAATGTTTTTGTCCCTGCATATCTTATGCAAAGAAAATTAAATTTAGACTGTTAAAACCACTTAGAACCCAAAACATATCTAGGATATTAGTTCGAAAATGTGATTAATGAATTGAGAAAATCTTAATTATACCCAGAACAAGAACATGTCCTACATCTGAGATGCATCCAGTTTGTGTACCAATTAATTACTAATTCAGTTGAAACAGAGAGGTTGGAGGCACAACGGGAACTGCAAACAGTACAGTACTGTTATTTTATGGACTTGCCACATCGGACAGCTGTCTATGCTCCATTTGTATACATTTCTTTTATTATGTTACGAATATTATGAAAGTGGCTTTATGTCTTTGATTTCCGGTTTTTAATTTACATTGCATAGTAACTAAGCTTGATGCCTTTTGTCAAAAGTTTAATTGATTAAATTTTGCATTACTTTTACACATATACACAGACACATTATGTGGTCCATTTGTCTTATGTTTTTATGTATTGCATTTTCTTTAGATATATATGTACACCAAATCTTTTAGGATCACGTTTATTTTTTGTGTGTGATTCTTTTTTGTAACAGTTATAAACTACCTAGAAAAATAATTTTTATTTACCAAGGAAAATCGCCAAAAGGCTGTACATTTGGAGAAGTACAGCTGTTTGGCTACTTTTCTTGGTAAATATTTGACCAGCCATCGTCCCACATCAACAATGTATCAACAGAGATAGAAAAATAATGTTTCTAATTAATGACTTCGATTTTGTATATTATTTTTGTAATAAGTTTGTGACAACAAGACAAATAATGTAATATTTTTGATGGACTATTTCAATCGTTGGTGTATTATCTTCAGATATATATATATATATATATATATATATATATATATATATATATATATATATATATATATATATATATGCCATCAAGGCAAGTAAGGCACTGAGGTTTTTGTGTGTGATTAATAGCATAATATGCATATGCCTTCAGGCAAATAACATTTATGTTAGACAAATGCGGTTTTTTGTATGAATTGCCGTGTAATATGTTTATGGCACCCAAGTAAGTTTTTGTATGAATGGATGACTTGGAGTGTAGGAATGTCAAATCATTTTTTGTGTGTGGCTTAAATCACATTGAATGAATAGTCACTTACGTGCACCACCTCTCCCATCATGTCCTTCCACAAATTTAGCTTACTATAAAAAATGCTTGGAAATGGCCTCTATTATATTTAGAAAAGCATCTCCTCCTTATTTTTCTCAAGGGGGTCTGATATGTCGAGACGTGTCAGCCACAAACTTGATACACTACCATTTATGGTTTGGAAAGAGGCGCTGTGGAGTTAAGAACCACCCACCTATCAAAGGTGTGGTGGTAGGGGTGGAAAAGAAGTGTAGCCAATAATGCTTGGATACCCAGACTTTATTCATCCAATAGTTGAGAATGAAAGTACTTACTAATTTGCAACAAACTTTACACATAATATAAAAGTTTTATGAAATTTCTATTTCTTCCTGGAGAATCCCCCCCCCCCCCCAAAAAAAAAATGATTCCAGTGAAAATACCTACAAAATTATATTATTTACAACATATGGTCATAAACACTGAGATGCATGAAAAACTGCCACATCATGCATGACGTTTTACCTGTTACTTCTTTACTGCCAAGTCTATTCGCAACACATTTCGCAGGCAGTATCCACATGAAGCACTGGATGTACCTGCAAAATCCCGTTATTGTACCACACATAATTCAGGAGAGCTGTGTGAAAACAACTGCGAATTCTCTAGAGATATAGGCGAAATATGTAAGCAAATATCTGTGAAATAGGCTAAACATATATGAAATGTATGTGGCATGTGCATACATGGATGAAACTACGGATAAAAAGCTCCTCCTAAACTCCTGGATAGATTTTAACCAAACTTGATACACATATTGCTTACTATATGGAAAGAAATACTGTGAGGGAAGAACCACCAGTCTCCTATCAGAGTGGAGGTGAGGGAGAGAGAAGGGTGGGTGAAGAGGGGAAGGAGAGATGGAAGGAGGAGACTGACACAGATGGGATGGAAGAAGGAGATGACAGAGAAAGGGAAGAGGAAAACAATGAGGCAAAAAGAAATGGGCAGAGAGAGAGAGTGGAGAACTTGGAGAGAGAGAGGAGGAGGAGCAGATGTAGAGAGAGAGAGAGAGGAAGAATAGATGGACAGAGAAGAGGGAAGAGGAGAGAAATGTAAAAGAAGGCAATAGACAGAGAGATGGGGGAAGGCGATGGGCTGAGAGAAGAAGGAGATGGACAGAGACAGGGGGTGGAAGAGGTGAGCAGTGAGAGGAGTGAATGGGAGATGACAGTGAGAGGGCTCCATATGAGACGTATAAAAATCACGGGGAGGAGGAAAGGGAAAGAGATATGGAGGAGGTGAAAATGGACAGAGATAGAGGGAAGGAGGAGAGGACAGAGAAAGGGGGGGAGGAAGAGGTGGACTGACAGAGGAGAAAGGGGCAGATGGAATAATAGAAGATAACAATCAATCCTATAGTGACCCAGGGTGAATGGGGCTGCTATGGTGTAAAGGGGCTGGAGTAGTAGGTTGTGGAGGTAGTGGTGCTGGCCATGGGTGGCTAAGGGAACTCCACTGCAAGATATTACACATTTTATTTAGTCTTGAGATACAATGAAGAAGTGCTGTGACATCCCTAAATACACACTTGCAGGTGCGTGGTCTGCTGAAAATGCCAATGAAATTGGCAGATCATGTCCAGCAATATGGTCATTTGATGTCTGCTTTCTGCTTTGCTGTCACTGTTTTCCCCACTCAGCAGAACATGCCTGAGATAGCACTATACGACCCTGAGCGAGCAGTGCCAGCAAAGTTAATGTCTGCTGAATTCTTCGTAGGCATTCATTGCTACTGGCCTAGAAGCTCACCATTGTGCAAAAGGATGGTGACTGTACCAACCTGGCTGCGAACCACTTTTCTCTGAGGCAGGTATTTGGGGCTGCTGCGGAGCCTGGGAAGGCAGATCTTTTGCATCATTCTGGGTCCACATATGCATGCTTAAGCCATGAGCTGGTTTGGTGCAGCTGGCTGCCCAGACTAGCATCAGCTGCTGGGAGGCCCATAACACAACAGACACTTGCGTGGACCTGATGTTGCAGAAAGTGTTGCCAGACTGTGCATAACTGTGCTAGAATCAGAGGGGATTTATAGCGATTAATAGCTTGTTGTGCCGATACATTGCTTCCAGGCTTGTCCAGATCAACATCTTCGTACCCATATGGCACAGAAGTACTCCATAGGCCAGTTCCTAGTTGCACAGTCTTCCTGTGATGTCCCCACGACTGCACAGCTTGGCCCGCCACTTCTCATTGTACAAATAGGCTCCTTGTGATATTACATAACAGCGCCTCTGTATCTGCCTGTTAGCCTCACATATGATTCCAATGCAGCATCTTTTAACTAAATAGTGCACAGAATTAGGAACAGCATTACAATACATATCCAGGCAATGCTGGGTACTCAGCTAGTTGGTAACTAAATCACCATTAATATCCCAACACAGAATTTAACTCTTGACATGTTAACTACTACTGTCGCTAGAATCAAGCAAGTTGAAGGCAATTTCTGATTCCTTACAAACAATTGACAGGATACTAAAAGAAGCTGAGAGATTCAGGAATGAGGAAAAATGAAATCACCCACCTTGGGGCAGTGACACTGTCATGTAATGAATTCACTATAGAGCAGGGAACCCCCTACTCTCTGGTAGGTTCACAATTAATATGACTTCCTGCAATACTGGATGTGGACTAACATCTGTCTTTCAGAAAATTCCTGGACCAAGGCGAAACACAAAAAAAAGTTTTAATATTTGATCTCAATCAAACAGAAGTACATTACACATTATAGTCTTCCTGAAACCAGGTGAACCAAATGGCAACCCATAAAGTTATCGGTTCATAGCTTTACTTAGCATCCTATATACCAGTAACCTCCTGAAAAATTTGCATACAATAGAATATGTCACAAGATCTTCAAAAACATACCAGTTCAACAGGCAGGATTCAGATCTAACTGCAGCTGAACAGATCAAGTCCTCTCCCTAACAACCTTCATAGAAGCTGGTTTCCAGAATCAAGAGAAATCACCATTCGCATTCATTAATCTGACAGCTGTATATGATACTGTCTGGAAGCTAGGTGTCATTTTGCAAACACTACAAGTCTTCCCAAGTCTAAAAATTTGCAACATCATCACTTACATGCTCAATAACCATTGTTTACAAATACAAATGGGCAAGATAAGTTCACAGATGAAGCTAAACAATGGGCTACCACAAGAATCTGTCTTGGTCCTCTCCACTGAATTTGCATATATCGCATATGAATGGAATCACATCCAGAAAGTTTGGGTATACTGATGAGGGGGCATTTGTAATGAGGCACGTAGATCTTAAAGTTGCCGAGTCTCTATTGATCAATGATCTATCAACTATTAGTGAATATTTCCGCTAACTGTGGTTACAGCCAGGTGCCTCTAAGGCAGAAGTCTCAATGTTTCACCAGAACAACAAGATGGCCAACAAAGAGCTCACAGTCCATTGTGAAGGAAGATTACTCAGACATAACAGAAACCTAGAATATCTAGGGCTGCACTTGATAGAATACCTGGTTACAAACACCTTCTTTTAACAACAGCTACCAAAATCAGAATTAGATATAACACCCTCCAGAAATTCTGTGGCACATCGTGAGGATCAACTGCATCAACACTCCATACTTACCCTGAAGTGGAATATTGCTCACCAGCCTGGAGGAACAGTTCTCATAGAAAACTTGTTGACACACATGCATCCCATGCATCTTACACTTGGTACCTTAAGACCTGCAACTACTGTCTGGCTTCTCATACTTAGCCACATATCACCTCCATCTCTATGGTGGGAAAGTGCACTTGCATAGGAGTACAAAAGACTACAGAAAAATCTTAACTTCCCTGTTCACAAAGACATTCCAAGCATCAGCAAATTTAGGCTTCATTGTCATCTACCCCTGGAAACCTCAAGAATGTTAATTTGAAATGGCTTTATTATTGATGACTGCTGGAGACATTCATAGAAGACTAGCGCTATGCTGGAACAACTTAAAATACCATGCATACTTGGCTTTGAATTGCCAAGCAAGATCTGGTCGGTTCTTAACCAAATAAGAACCAACACTGGAAGGTGTGCTGACACTTTGTGTAAGTGGGAGAAAAACCTCTCAATTTGTTGCTGTGGTGCTGAAAAGCAACTTGTTTGCTATGTAATTCCAGAATTTCCTCTGAGAGATTTTCTTTCACAGTCCAAAGCGTTCCTGGTGATGACAGAGGAATAAATAGATTATATTTGTGGCCTGGATATCAATTTTCAGTTTGAGATAATTGTATTATTTTTTTGTGGTGTAGCCATGTTAGTGTTGCCAGATGTCCCGGTTTTCCAGGACAGTTCTGGTTTCAAATTAAAAAAAAATTGTGTCCTGAAAAATACTTTAAGAATGGCAGTTTGTTTCTGATTTCAGAGAAAGGTTATCATACTATCGGTGCCCATCTTTTCTCTAAATTCCTGCATGGGTCCTTATTTCAGCTCCAGCTATTAAGCTAGAAAATGCAGTTTCTTACTATCGCAACTGAGTCCTTAAGGGAAAAAAATACTTTCAGAATGGCAGTTTGTTTCTGATTTCAGAGAAAGATTATCATACTATCGGTGCCCATCTTTTCTCTAAATTCCTGCATGGGTCCTTATTTCAGCTCCAGCTATTAAGCTAGAAAATGCAGTTTCTTACTATCGCAACTGAGCCCTTAAGGGAAAAAAATACTTTCAGAATGGCAGTTTGTTTCTGATTTCAGAGAAAGATTAACATACTATCGGTGCCCATCTTTTCTCTAAATTCCTGCATGGGTCCTTATTTCAGCTCCAGCTATTAAGCTAGAAAATGCAGTTTCTTACTATCGCAACTGAGTCCTTAAGGGGTGGTAATGCTGATGAGTTTCCATTATTCTCCCAGATCTCATTTCAGTTTAAGCATTGCAACCATGTAATTTTGTTTTTCTGTCTGAGTCGTATTGTTGTTAACTGACTTCAGCACAAACTTTTATAGATTCAATTTGTCAGTCCAAATTTGTAATACTAACATTAATGACACCAGTTTCACTATTATTTTTATCTATTTTGTAATCTAACCTGCCAATATCTTTTTTAGTTCTTTTGCTTCAATCTTTAAACTATCAATGACATGTTTAAATTCTCTTTTAATGCCGTTAGCCATTTCTTTCAACAAGTCAAATCAAATCTGATTATTGACTCTCATTTTGATTACTCCATATTCCATGAATCTTTCTGATTATCCATTCAATTTTGCATCTGTAATACTCATCATTCCTACATTATGTTCACTGTGGCACGTATTCAGCAGATGAAGCCCTTGACATATTTTTAATTTGGCTAGCAGTAGTTTAGTGTTACATGTTGCTATAAAGTACAGCAAAACATTTCACTTTCCATTTGCTAGACCTATGAAAAATGTGACTTTAATTAGTAGTTTAATTTAATTAGTAGTAGTGTAAAGAGCATCTACTGTTCCCATGCTTGTCGGAATTTATGTGTAGACATGAGAAAGAAAAATGCGGGCACAGAACAGAAAGTGACAACAGATGTGTAATTTGGATTGGTCAGTGAGGAGTCACTCGCACTTTGCAGTCATGCTTTGGGGATGCTGTGGACTCCAAAGAAGAAAGGGGCCTGATGACAATGGTCAAGTACTAAAGAAAAGTTAATGTTGTTATATGGACTCTGTGCTATACTATCTCGAGTTAAGTATTAACTTGTGGCTTTAGTCAAGAATTGAAGCATCGTGTGAACGTGTTGTCTGAAAAGCTTTGTTAATTATCAGTTGTTGTGAGTTGAGAACTTATTTTAATATAGAAGGATTTCAGAAACCGTGTTTTGTGATGTGGTAGCGAATTGTTTAAATGTAGATACCTCTCTTATAGCCCTCGCCTCTCTGCAAATCGGAAACAAATTCAGCAGTTAAATATGTGGCACTGCAAAGTAGGACCACAATATCTAGAGAAAGCAAGACAGTGACTGGGAAATTCAGAAAAGAAGATAACTGTTATTACAGGTATTGAGCAAAGACTTGGCATCTTGCAATATATCAGTCATTTAAAATCAACCCATGACAAGAGAAACACCTCAATAGCCACATCATGAAAAAAAGATTCCTCCAATTTTTTACAATACTGTCATCTTCAAATTTGCTTCAACAACTACATTATATTAGCTTACAAATTTCACTTCTTCCTTCCTATCTTCAAACACACCTTCATATCAAGGCTTTTTCTTCATGGCTATCACCTGCTCATCATTTCCAAATGCATTGTCTTCCTCTCCCTTGTCACTCATTTTGGCAAACAGTCAGTCACATTTGTATTGCAAAAGCACTTTACTTTCAAATCATTTCTACACCAGTCACTGCTGTCATTGAAATCTGTTGCTTTTACAAATCATAAACACCACATCAGCTTGTTTGTATATCTGCTACAAACTTCCACATCAGGCTGGTGTGTTTATGACAGCTGGCTGTGTACTGCTAGTTCCTCATTTGTGGCTGTCCCAAATGGTGTCAATGATGACATCGGGCAGTTTTACTCTCTCTTTGATCAAAGTCCTCTCCATCTAATGGCACCCTGTTCTGTCCATATTTCAAATAATATAATTTGCACTGTCCAAGATATTTATTTATCTTTGCACTAACCTAGTTTAAACATAATTTTAGTTCATTTATGTCACACAAAAAATATATTTGTTGTGAAAACTGAGAGAGTGCTAATGATCCTACAATGTCAAAATGGATGTGGCATAGTTGATGCTTCAGGATGCTGACTTGTGCAGGAGGGGGCTGGGCATGTTGTACTACCTTACTCCTCTGACACGGGACACATTCCTGAGTCCAAGCATGACAATGGTTTTTTGTTCCTGGCCAAATGAAACATTCAGTGAACAGTTTTGTGGTAGCTTTGACACCAGGGTGGACCAGTCCCTGCATGGATACAAGAATCATCTGATGTGGAGAGGCAAGCATGACCAGGCAGATCAAGTCTGTTGAGGTGTTGCTCACAATGAGTGTGAGGAGGCAATGCTCAAGCATTAAAGAGTACTTTGTATCTGTCAACATTTTGGCTAGCTCGAGATAGTCTGTAAGTGTGACAACTAGTTCACACTCAGAGAAGTTGAAATAATATTTACATGGGCCAAACGGTCCTCAACAACATTATTGGACCTGTGTGTACACCATACAGTCATGGAATGCTGGCAGATGAGGTCAATATGTTGGAACCAGCAAGGAGGAATGTCCTTTCCAGTGTTACGGATGGTGTCAGGCAACAGGCAGTGGTCTATAAAGATAATGAATTCATCTCCCTCAATATCATCACAAAGTGTTTAATTGGCTTGGAGACTACGAGAAGTTCACAGTCAAACATTGACCATTTGCACTGAGAGGGCAGAAGCTTCTTAAAAAGGAACCACAAAGGCTCGGTTGTGTCACAAATATGCTGCTGCAATACTGTGCCAATCAATGTGTTGCTCATGTCTGTAGTAATTGGCATGTGAGCATTAGGCACCAGCTAAGCCATTGTGACAGTTTGATCATATCATCTCTCCAAAGCACCCTCCTAGTGCTTGATGTATTCTTACCAATGAGGGCACTGATGAAGGGGGGATTGGATAGAGGCAGCTTGTGGGAGGTGATGATGATAGTAGAAATGTATGATACTGAAGAATCTAAGAAGTACACATTAATCTATAGGTAAAGGTAGGTTGCAAAAGAGCTCTATACGGCCAGACATTAAATGAAATGTTATAGCTCAGGAAGGTGGCAGTGTTTGTGCATCACGTGTGACTTATTTGTGACTGATTTTGACACCATTGTGGTGCTGCCATCGTTACAGTGCAGCATCACCTGGACCTGTGACAGTGCTGTTCATGTTCCTCTATGGTAGATTTAAAAAATCAAAATGTCATCAAGGTAAGCATATGTGAATGGGTTGAACAAGCAAGAAACATTAATTGTCTGCCACATTTGGGTCACATTTTTGAGACTGAGGCATGAAGTAGTACTCGTAGAGCCCAAAGGAGGTACTAGTGTGGCTTGTGGAATGTTGTCGGTGACCATAGGTATTCAGTGGTAAGCCTTGCGGCAGTCCACGACAGTAAACACCTGTGCATCATTAAGCAATTGTGTGAAGTCTTGCATGTGATTGATTGGGTAGTTATCTATGATAGTTTGAGATTTCAGGACCTGGTAATCCCTGCACAAATGAAATGAGCCATCTTTCTTCTGGACAACTTAACATATTTCTCCTGTTTATGTACTCAACACATTATCTTCATTATTTATGAAGAGATTTCCATCAGAAATACTTTTTCTCTACAGATCACAAATTTCTCGAGCCAAATGCACAAGTAGGAGATACTCCACACGAATGTTTCTTTGTTCTCCATTAAGATTGTGTTATAATGTTATACGGTTTGTGTAATAAAACTATCTGCCTGCATGTAAAGTTCATATGTTATAGTGCATTTAGTTGTTTCCCAAATTCACATTGTGTGTGTGTTTCAAAATAAAGTGATTGATCTTAAAATCACAATTTTCACAATTTGTTTACAGTTCTGCAAATAGTGGATGTTAAAAGATACTTAATAATAAAGGAAGATGACAGAAAAGGCCAAAATACTGACTTCAGTCTACATAAATTGTTTCATGTTGGGAACTTGTAATGTGGCTCCTGCATTCAACAATTACAAAGAACACCAAAATGCAGATATTGAGATGATAAGTGACTGCGGAATAGAAAATCAACTGACATTGCTCAACAGAGATAAAGAATCTGGAGTAGATGAGATACTTGTAATTCTCTTCAGAGATTGCATGAAAAAACTTGATTCTCAACTGACAGCAATTTTGCATAGTGGAGTAACAAAGGACCAAGTGATTGGAAAAAAAGGGCAGGTCATTACCATTTTTTAAGAATGGTCATCAAGACAGTTGTACATAATTATAGACCATTATTGCTGAAGTAAATCCTTAGCACAATCATGAAATATGATGAATATTTATGCATTATGACCTTTTTGGAAAATTAAAATCTCCACTCTACCAATTAATGTAATTCCTAAACCAGAGACCTTGGAAAACACAGCTCACTCTGTTAGCCCATAAAATACGGGGGGGTTTTGTTAATAATAATTATTAAAAAAAGAGGAGGTGCCCAGGATTATGGTACATTTGTTGACCTTTGCAAGGAATTGAGTACAGTTCCATACTGTCTTTTTGTGAACAAAATAAGAGCTTCCAAGTTTTGGACCAGATTTGCAATTCAGTTCAGAACTTCCTAGCAGTTAGAACTCGACAAGTAGTTTTTAATGACATGAAATTGACTGATGTAACAAGACATCCTGTGAAACATTACTAAATGCCTTCTCTAACAATTACTTACAACAGATACTTCAGAACCCCACTTATGATGAAAATACATTAGATCTAAAGGCAACAAACAGACCCTTAGAGTCCGTCCACATCAAAACTGGTATCTGTGACCATGATGTGATTGAGGTAACAATGATTACCAAAGTACAATACAGAACTAAAACAAGCAGAAATACATATATGTTTAGTAAATTAGATAGAAAAAAGCAGTAGTGTCATGCCTCAATGAGGACCTTGAAACTTTCAGCACAGGAGAGGAAGTGTGGCTCAAATTTTAAAAGAACAATTGCCCGTGCAGTCGGTAGATATGTACCCAGTAGAACAGTTCATAATGGGACGAACCCTCCGTGCTAAACAGTCACTATACAGAAACTTCTAAAGAAACAGACACTACTGCATAATTGGTGTAAAATAAAGCATAGGGCTACAGACAGATGTGGAATGAATTGTGTTTGGCTATCAAGAGAGCAATGTGTTAAGCCTTCAGTGACTAACACAGCAAAATATTGTCAACGAATATTTCACAAAACCTAAAGAAATTCTGGTCATATGTAAAGGCTGTTAGTGGCACCAAAGTTAGCGTCCATTCACTCACTGTTTAGACAGGGACTGAAACTGAGGGTAGTAAAGCAAATGTAGAAATGGTTAACTGTGTTTTCAAGTGGTCCCTTACAAGGGAAAATGCAGGAGAATTGCCCCAATTTAATGTCAGTTGCGTTGAGAAACAGCTAAAACCATTAAAATTGAATACGTCTGAATTTGTGGCTGAGTTGTGTCTCTTTAGCTATAATCTATCGTAGATCCCTCGAACAAAAAACCATGTCCAGTAGTCGGAAGAAGCACAGGTCACTCCCATTTACAAGAAGACTACTAGAAATTATCCAATATCTCTGACATCACATTGTAGTTGAATTTTAGATATATTCTCAATTCAAACATAATTAGGTACCTCAGACAAAATTACCTCCTACATGCCATCCAGCATGGGTTCCAAAAACATTGATGATGTCAAACCCGACTCTCAATTTTTTTTCACAGGTAGATGCAGTATTTCCTGATTTTTGAAAAGCATTGGCCTCAGTACCATACCTGCACTTATTATCAAACATATGATCATAGGGGGTATGAAGAAAAATCTTCAACTGGACTGAGGATTGTTTGATCGGGAGGATGCAGCATGCTATCTTGTTGGAGAGTAGTTATCAGATGTAGAAGTAACTTCAGGTGAGCCCCAGGGAAGTGTGTTGGGATCCTCCCTGTTCGTGTCGTATATTAATGACCTTGTGGACAACATTGATGGTAACCTCAAACTTTTTGCAGATGGTACAGTTATCTATAATGAAGTACCATCTGGCAGAAGCAGCATAAATATTCAGTCATGCATTTGTCAAAATGAAAAGACATAGTACCCTAAGACTATAATATCAGTGAGTTGTGGCTGAAATTGGCCAACTCATACAAATAACATACAATATGAAATGATCACATAGGCTCAGTCATGGCTACAGCAGGTGGTAGCCTTTGGTCTATTGGTACAATACTGGACATGTACAATCAGTCTTTAAAGGAAATTGCTTACAAATCACTCATACGACCCAGCCTCGAAAATTGCTCAATGAATGGGACCTGTACGAATTATGACTAACAGGGGATATTGAATGTACACAGAGGAGGGTAGCACGAATGGCCACATATATGTTTTACCCATGGGAGAACGTCACAGAGATGCTGAAGAAACTGAACTGGCAGGCTCTAGTAGATAGATGAAAACTATCCCAAGAAAGACTACTTACAAATTTTCAAGGATTGGCTTTAGATGATAGGAATAGACTACAAACCCCTCTGCATCATTTTCACAGGTAGTATGAGGACAAGACTGATTACAGCTCACACACAAAGGCATTTAAACAATCTTCTTTCCCTTGCTCCATATGTGAACAGAATGGGGAAAGAGCCCTAATAACTGGTAAAATAAGATGTACCCCCTGCCATACTCTTCACAGTGATTTGATGGGTGCAAATGTAGATGTAAAATTAATTTCAGGAATACCCCAAGGGAGCATTACAGATGTAAAATTAATTTCAGGAATACACGAAGGGAGCATTACATGACCATTACTGTTTACGATATGTGTAAATGGTCTAGTGGATAACATTTGGAGTTCCATTAGGCTGCTAACAGATGATGCTGTATCTGTAAGAAGGTTGCAGCATCAGAAGACTGTAGCAAATTGCACCAAGGCCCATGGGAGATCAACATTTGGTGCAGAGAGTGGCAGTTGATGCTGAATGTAAATAAATATAATGTGTTCCACACAAATAGACAAAGAGACCAAGTACTGTACCATTACATTAATGGAAAAATGTCACTGGAATCAGTAACAACCATCAAACACCATGGTGTAGCCATCCAAAATAAGTTATAAGAGCAATAACCACAAAATTAATTGCAAGAAAAGCAGTGGCCAGGCTGAAATCCATTTCGAGAGTATTAAGGAATACATTTGTAAGACCATTTCCTGTGTCTGGCTTATGAGGCTAGATACAGAAGACCCATAAAAGAATGGCACAGTTTGTTAAGAGACTGTTTAGCAAGCACAAGAATGTTACAAAGATGCTCAGTAAACCCCAGTGGCAGATGCCACAAGAGAGGCACTACAGATTTACTGTTGTAATCCTGAAAGTGAACATTTCAAGAAGAGTCAGGGAACACATTATTTCTTGACACACATCTCACAAAATGACCGTGATCAGAAAACTGGAAATTAAAGAGTTCATACGGAGGTTTATCAATAGTCATTTTTCTCATGCACGATTTGCGAATGGAACAGGGAAGTGGGGGAATGATAGTACTACCAGAACTACCCACCAAAATCACTGCAATGTGACTTTCACAGAGTGTTTGTATATCTGTTGCCCTACACTTAGTGCAAATCATGACCTGGCTCACTTCCAGGAATTTTCGCACCCCAAAATGAGTGCTGCAATATGTCTGACCTATAAATGGAGTTTTGTAAGGACCTACTGCCTTAATCACTTTCTCTGCACTGGGAGTGGTTGTACAACACCATAGCCCAATCATCCTGTACGACCAGATTTTATCAAAGAAAGTAAGACTTGCTTTTCTCTTGCTGCCATTTGAGATTTGATTCATTATCCATTTTATACAGGGTATAAATTTTAGAAACTTCTCTAAAAAATTGTTTACAAAGGTGTGACTTGAAATCATCAGAGAACTTACTCAGAGTTTTTATTACATACATCCAAGTCAATATTGCTTTTTCTGTTACAGTTTCCTACAATTTTGTATCCATCAGGGGTAGATCTCAGCCTTTTATTTGGTATTTAGTTATTAAGACTGATCAAAGAATTTTTAGCTGAAATTATTAGTATACACACATTTTGTATTTAATCAAAATAATTCCATCTGCAAGTAGAATATGCTCCGTTTTTCACCTAACACTGAATTCTCAACTAATAAGCAGAACAAATAATTTGGTAGACAAGTGCATTCATGCATTCATCATCTTGCATAACCTCATGTTATTTACTTGTACATTTCCTATGGATTTCATTTTTTTGGTGCTTTGATATTTATGTGCAATTTCTGCTAATATTTTACAGATAAGGAGACGATGTCGGCGGGGTCTGGATACTCATTAGAGGAAAAAGTCTCATGAGGAAAATATTTTGTAATATTTAATGATACATTGCATAAAATATGTACAAGACATTTTCAAAAATATAATTCAGATAAAATATTTTCTGGCTCAACAACTTTACAGGATGGATGTTGCAGAGGTAAATATTACTTCAATAAATGTTAATGGTAGCAGTAACAATGTTTACAACACATAAATGTCTCTTTAAAAAACAGTGTTGTCTGGACTGTACAACGGAGAACAAACACTAAAAATAACAACACTAGCTATACTGTAACATCAATAACACAACAGTTAACGAATGCTCAGTGGCAAAGGGCACCTTTACATATTACAGGCAATTTTTAAAACATTAATAGAAAACATGATGTTTACAAATGATCATCTTCCTCCTAAAATGCAACACACCATTACAGGTATAGAATGTCCAGGTGATTATAACATTGTACAGTCGAGGGTTTAACTATTGCAGAATTCGATTGACTACTTTAGGCAACTCTGTACCTCTACATACATTGTTTGAAGAGTGGCTGCAGAAATATTATGATACTGTACAAAATTTACAAAAATGCAGTCCATGCAAAAGCAATCAATGAATCTTTAAGGAAAAATACAACAATAAAACAATTTATCACCATGATATCACAGGCAAGAAGTTTAATAACAGGCCAGATACAAAATAATACTGAATAATAAGCAAAATACTTGAACAGATTTTGTTATTAAATTATATTCAAAGGAATAATTATATGGCACTTGCAAAACAGAATTTCAACAATATTATTCTTTCCCAGCTGCAGAATTGTGGATATATGCAAAGTATATCATTACTTTATTCCAGTAAAGAAAAATAATGCATTGCAGACAATTTAACACCTCTAGCAAAATGATATTTCATTTTAGTTCAGATTTAGGAATAACAAGTTTTTATAATGTACCAATAAATTGTTAATGGTAGCGTAAGCAGTGTGTCCACTTTCCAGCCAGTGGATTGAAAATAATTGGAGCTGAGCTGTGTAACACAAATTTAAAAACACGTTTAATTTCCTGCCATTGCAATTTTACTTAATTTATTGTCAGTATAAAGACAGAGAACACCAAAAGAAAGGTATAGGCAGAGCCTACAGTGACGAAAAAGATTTAAAAATCCTGTATCATGCATGTCAGTATCTTCTACTTCCTGTTCTCCATTGTTAATCTAATAAAGGAACTTCAGAAAATTGAAGCAACTTAGGATTCAATCTCTCACCCCGCCCCCTTTCTCCACCCTGTTCTCCTCCAGTTTGAAAAGCAGATGCCTTTGTCAAAAAAATTGTTGTTGTTCATGATTTTATTTGAATAACTATAAACAACACAAAACTGAACATAATGTGAAATTTGCTGTAATTAACATTGTTTCATTTGAAATACATTGAAGGCTGAATGGATTATTATACTGGAGATGACAAACTCTTGTCTTGCTCTGATTTGAGAATCATCTGACTTGAACAGTTTAAGATGACTCGTAGTTTAATATCAAATCTGAACCACTAACCAACTTTTTTAATTCATTCAAAGTATTGCCAGATGAAAACTTGATGCAATCTAACAGGACAGAAAAAGACAATTTAACACCCAAAGAGCCACTTGTGGTACCCAACATAGTTTCGTAACTACTGAACCATCATTGTCCCTTTTTATACAAATTTTCAAAGAAATTTTGCAATACACTACAAACTTTCTCAAAGGCAGATGATTGAAATTTTTGTTTGGAAACTTGACACACTTGGAGATGACACGTTTCACTAAAACTCACCGCATGGAATGGAAAAATATACACTAAGTCAGATGAATCATAAACACTGCAGCAAAACTTAACACAGAAATTACCGCATATCTGGCCTGCATGAAACAGAACATAAATATTTAGCACAAGAAATTGTACAATCACTAAAACTCTTTATCACCACTGTAAGTCACTTAGCAAAGGCAACAAATTATTTTCATCCTTTAACTGACATTTTACCCTGCAATAAGTGTACAGTCAGTAGGTAAGTAACACAGTTATAGGGTTGGTGAAAGAAAATGGTAAATATACCAATAATCAACTGCATTATTATCAAGGATCAATTTCAAATCATCATTTTGACTATCTTCTCACAAGTTAAGGGCTAACTCCTGTCCAACCCAGTTAAGTATGTGCCTGGAGTTACAACAGTGTTATTTCAAATTTAGTGTTGCAGCACAGCAAGTACAGTCAGTTTTGTTAAACAAATCAAACTGTTTGCAGGCTACAGGACGAGGTGCAAAACAACGCGAATAGAATAGTTCATTTTAGCCTTACTGTGGCTAATAATATGGCATTTTGTCATTAAATTATTGTCTTCTGTATTCCCAAGATGACTTTGCCCCTTATCCATTTGTAATACTAAAAAATGATGATGATATTTAAAGTGAAAGGTTCTAGTTACTCCTCTATTCACTATCTGTGCCGAGTACTGAAACAACTCCCTCTCACTGATACCACACCACGAAATGAACCGCACTGCGAATGCGAATTAATCATAATTCTTAATGCATAAAGAACTGCAGGGGGCAAGAGACTATAAAGTGTTCCAAACAAAACAAAAATTTAGTGACATCTCTCACACAAACTATCTTTTAGTCAATCACTTTTTGTTATTTTTCTCTAAGCCACAGTATACGACTCTCCATGCGTACATGCACACACACCTAGGCATTTAATAGATTTATAGATATAAAACTCCACTTAAAACCTGCAACTTCTGTTTCCTGTGTTTCGTTAAAACTATCACCTCATCCATCAATTCTGTTCACACAGTAGAAAGCAGAAATTTCTCTGAGCCCACGTTATTCGCAATGATCTATAACCTCTAATATTCCAAATGTTACACTTTCAGAATTGCTGTTATAAAACAAGTAGAGGTTTGAACTTTATGTTTTACTGTATTCCTGAGATATAATAATCAAACAAGCCTGTGGTGCCACGTATCATTTATCATTATTGTACCATCAATGTATACCTATTCTTAAAACCACTGATAAACTGTTTAGTTCCCACATAACATTCATGTAATAGTTTATTTATTATGAAATCAAGCACATTGTATTTAAACATGTCTAAAAATAAAAATAAATCAACCACTTTTGTGCTGGAGATCATACACAAAGGACACATACAGATACTCAAAAATTTTCTTAAAATAGAATTCAGTAAGAAATTTTTTGAAGAAATGTACAGATGCAACTAGTGCAATGAAATGCAGTCTCTTCTCTTAGACATACACCTACTAAAACTTAATCTAAGCACATATTTAACATAAAATGTAATAACAGTTAATGGTGATATGCACAAGGATGAGTTGCATTTAGATAAAAATATGCAGTGGTTTACAATGGAATATAAGCAAGTATATGTTTTTGTACACTGAGATCTGTGTACTGTTTGTAATGGAAAAGCTTTTTGAAAAAAAAAAAAAAAAATAATAATAACAAAATTTCACATAACATTCAACAAAGCTATTCTCCTACAATATTTAACGACCAAGTCACTGTAAGTACTACACGCATACACACATATGGTTTAGGACTATTTAATGAGCTACATAAAATATAAAGCAAGTATCACAGGATGTTTTAAGGACTGTTCCACATCAATTTATGGAGAGTACGGTGGTGGAGGTGGGATGCTTTCTAGTGGAGTGCCCCTGCCCCACCCTCCAACTGAGAATGTTTCCAGCCCATCCCAATCACCAAAGATTCTCTGACGCTCTGTGTCTTCATTTGGCGAGTAATACTGGAGGAGATTACTTGCTGTTGCAAATACTGCAACCACACCTTAAACAATTAGAACAGATAAATCAATAAACTGGCAGCTTTTGTTATAAAATTAGTTACACACTGCATCAGAATGGAATAAAAATACATAAAGTACATTAAGTTCATACTATATCTCTTAATTCCATGCCTGAGAGGTAAAAAGCCTAAGTTCAATTTCCTCATTTTCAGCTTAGTCATATTTGTAACTCCCAGACATGATTTCATTCTTGTATGAAGGGCAGCAGTTGTGTTACAGTTCCACCCAATTTAGGCTGTATCTGAATCAGTACTGTACTGGAACAAGTGAAGCAGTTACTGAATTATAAAAATGATCGTAAGTTGAAACTGTGAAAACGATGCCCCTTTACCTCTCAGGTAGGGAATTAAATTTTACATGGCAGAGATATAGAAAGACCCAATGAAATATCCATGGACGGAAATAAAAATTATATTTTCAGTAGTAAAAAAATGTTCCAAGGCATTTTAATCATGCTAAAAAAACATCGACCATCATCATCATCATCATTTAAGACTGATTATGCCTTTCAGCGTTCAGTCTGGAGCATAGTCCCCTTAAATTCCTCTATGATCCCCTATTCAGTGCTAACATTGGTGCCTCTTCTGATGTTAAGCTTACTTCAAAATCATTCTTAACCGAATCCAGGTACCTTCTCCTTGGTCTACCCCGACTCCTCCTACCCTCTACTGCTGAACCCATGAGTCTCTTGGGTACCCTTGCTTCTCCCATGCGTGTAACATGACCCCACCATCTAAGCCTGTTCACCCTGACTGCTACATCTACAGAGTTCATTCCCAGTTTTTCTTTGATTTCCTCATTGTGGACACCCTCCTGCCATTGTTCCCATCTACTAGTACCTGCAATCATCCTAGCTACTTTCATATCCGTAACCTCAACCTTATTGATAAGATAACCTGAATCCACCCAGCTTTCGCTCCCATACAACAAAGTTGGTCGAAAGATTGAACGGTGCACAAATAACTTAGTCTTGGTACTGACTTCCTTCTTGCGGAAGAGAGTAGATCGTAGCTGAGCGCTCAGTGCATTAGCTGTGCTACACCTCACTTCCAGTTCTTTCACTATGTTGCCATCCTGTGAGAATATGCATCCTAAGTACTTGAAACTGTCCACCTGTTCTAACTTTGTTCCTCCTATTTGGCACTCAATCCATTTAAATCTCTTTCCCACTGACATTACTTTCGTTTTGGAGATGCTAATCTTCATACCATAGTCCTTACATTTCTGATCTAGCTCTGAAATATTACTTTGCAAACTTTCAGTCAAATCTGCCATCACAACTAAGTCATCCGCATATGCGAGACTGCTGATTTTGTGTTCACATATCTTAATCTCACCCAGCCAGACTATTGTTTTCAACATATGATTCATAAATAATATGAACAACAGTGGAGACAGGTTGCAGCCTTGTCTTACCCCTGCAACTACTCTGAACCATGAACTCAATTTACCGTCAACTCTAACTGCTGCCTGACTATCTATGTAAAGACCTTTAATTGCTTGCAAAAGTTTGCCTCCTATTCCATAATCTCGTAGAACAGACAGTAACTTCCTCCTAGGAACTCGGTCATATGCCTTTTCTAGATCTATAAAGCATAGATACAATTCCCTGTTCCACACACAACACTTCTCCATTATTTGCTGTAAGCTAAAGATCTGGTCCTGACAACCTCTACGAGGTCTAAACCCACACTTATTTTCATCCAATGTGTCCTCAACTAATACTCGCACTTTCCTTTCAACAATACCTGAGAAGATTTTACCCACAACACTGATTAAACATGGAAACAGACAAGATTGTAACAACTACAGAGGTATCTCTTTAAAGATTCGTGTGATTACTGCTTTCATCCAGTCTGATGTAACCTGTCCTGACTCCCATGCCATTTCAGTTATCCTGTGTAGCCATTTAAGACCTGACATTCCACTGTATTCGATAAGTTCCGACTTAATTTCATCCACCCCAGCCGCTTTATTGCACTGCAATCTATTGACGATTTTCTCCACTTCCTCAAATGTGATCCTATTTCCATCATCATTCCTATCCCATTGTACATCGAAAATTGAAACATTACTGATCGTATTTTCACCTTCATTGAGCAACTCTTCAAAATATTCGCTCCATCTGCCCAAGGCATCAACAGGATTCACCAGCAGTTTTCCTGACCTGTCCAAAATACTTGTCATTTCCTTCTTACCTCCCTTTCAAAGACTGCTAACTACACTCCAGAATGGTTTTCCAGCAGCTTGACCCAAAGTCTCCAACCTGTTTCCAAAGTCTTCCCAAGATTTCTTCTTGGATGCTGCAATTATCTGTTTGGCTTTGTTTCTTTCTTCAACATAACTTTCTCTGTCTACCTGAGTTCTAGTATGTAGCCATTTTTGATACACCTTCTTTTTCCTTTTACAGGCTGCCTTGACTGTGTCAGTCCACCAAGCTGTTTGCTTCATCTTACCTTTACACACTACTGTTCCAAGACATTCTTTAGCCACTTCTAGTACTGTGTCCCTGTACCTTGTCCTTTTTTTCCAATGACTGTAATTGACAACATTCAACTAACTGGCACCTTTCTGAGATCACCGTTATGTACTTGTGCCTGATTTCCTTATCCTGAAGTTTCTCCACTCTTATCCTCCTACATATGGACCTAACCTCCTGCACTTTCAGCCTCACAGTACCAATTTCACTGCAGATTAAATAGTGATCAGTGTCATCAAAGAATCCCCTGAATACACGTGTGTCCCTCACAGCCTTCCTGAATTCCTGATCTGTTGTTATATAGTCAATGACAGATCTGGTTCCCCTGCCTTCCCAAGTATACCGGCGAATGTTCTTATGTTTGAAAAAGGAGTTTGTGATTACTAAGCCCATACTGGCACAGAAATCCAAGAGTTGTTTCCCGTTCCTGTTGGCCTCCATATCCTCTCCAAATTTACCCATAACCTTTTCATACCCTTCTGTTCGATTTCCAATTCTGGCATTAAAATCACCCATGAGCAGAACACTGTCCTTGTCCTTTACTCTAACAACTACATCACTGAGTGTGCCATAAAAACTATCCATCTTATCTTGATCTGTCCCTTCACAATGTGAATATACTGACACAATCCTAATTTTCTTGCTAGACACTGTCAAATCTATCCACATCAGTCATTCGTTTACATGCCTTATTGCAACTATGCTGGGTTCCATTTCTTTCCTGATGTAAAGCCCTACACCCCATTGTGCTATTCCTGCTTTGACTCCTGACAGGTAGACATTGTATTCTCCCGGGTCCTGTTCTTTCTCACACCTGACCCGAATGTCACTAACAGCTAAAACATCCAACCACATCTTACTTGCAGCCTCTGCCAGCTCTACCTTCTTCCCAGAGTAGCCCGCA
Source organism: Schistocerca cancellata (assembly GCF_023864275.1). Lineage (NCBI taxonomy): Eukaryota > Metazoa > Arthropoda > Insecta > Orthoptera > Acrididae > Schistocerca > Schistocerca cancellata. The sequence goes on from NC_064626.1 coordinate 304,654,292, forward strand.
TTGATATTAATAGCTCCCCATCTCGTTACCATTCGTTTGCCGAGTCATATCTTAGGAGTCCCTGGTTTGTCAATTAGAGGAGGGACTTCGTCACCTCCAAAGGTCCGAGGCATTTTGCTCTGATTGTTGCCAGCATCATATTTAAAGTACCACGGAAGCAAGTTGCTAGCCTTACTTGCCCCGGGTCCCATTGAGTTTTACGCCTAACGGCTGAGGGACTAATTGGTGGATTTGGTAGTCTTTGCCGTCTCAGCACAAAGGTGACCACGAATCAGAATACGTCTGAGACGCCCAGCCTTATTCCAAAGTAACTGGTATCTCGACTGTCAGGACCACTTACTTGGTTACACATATGTTGCCCGTGGTTCACGAACTAGGGCATGACAACAGAAACCCACACCATAAACCACATCGACCTTAATTATAAAATTGTTATGGTACCTCCATAAGTGAATGGAACTCAAAGAGAGTTTTAGTCAGATGTCCGACCATGATGCATTTCTAAAACTTCACATTGTGCACATTAAGCACAGAGAAATTCCATTCTTTTATACATATTATCTTCAGATGCTTGATCAGTCACCACATTTTATTTTGCAAAAGCACTAAAGTCATTTAATATTTCAGGAGTAATTTGTTTAAAAACATGATCCATGTGTTTATTTTCCATTTTTCAAATCGGAAGGCCCCCTGCTAACCTGTACAGCTCTCACCTATAGTATATAGGACGCAGAGTGCTGATAAGGAAGTGGACCTAATAAGAGATACTGACACTGTACACTGTTTCAGGTGCCAGTGTGATTTGCTTAGGTTTTTTTCAAGGCTATGATGAAGACAGTATATGCAGCAGAGATGCAGCTTGTGTTTCAAAATTATAAGAGGTTTACATTTGAATAGGTTATTAACACAAGAGCATAAGTTTCTAACTGTAACACATAATTAAAAATAAACATAAATGAAAAATATGTTACCTGCTGCTGTGATGGTGTAACAACCATACTCGTAAGCAACTTTCACTTCCCTTTCCGGGTTGGAATTTTGAATTACTCTCTGCAGTAACGTTGTGATATAATAGCACAGTCCAATAATGGCAACTACACAAATAACTGGAAAGAAAGGGAGAGAGAGCAAGTATGAGAGCACAAACTTCACAAAAATTCACTTGCACATATGGCCAACTAATGAGACATGTTCAGAAAGTAAGAGTAATGTGACCATAATGGGATGTTGTTTTTTTGTTATTTTGAAGGTTGGCAAACTGAGTGGTAGGAGTGGGGGGGGGGGGGGCACTGACCAGAGCAAGAATTGCAGGTATATGGTAATATGTAAAATCACAAATTCATGTAAAATCATGTTGTACATCCCATTTACATGAAAGATGTCAGTAAGAAATCCCACAAACTGCAAGCCACATGCTGTGATCTGCTTTTTACTCATGGAAGGAATAACACCAACCAAAATTTTTTCACGAGTCAAAACAGTTTACGGCAAAGGTGTTACGTACAGAAAGAGTGTGTTTAAGAGGTGTAGGGAGATTAGTGGACGCAGAACAAATGTTCATAACAGAGGGGTGGAAGACCATCAATTTTCGCTGATGAATTGGTAGGGGAAAAACAAATAGAACAAAATAAAACAAATAAAACTGTTCATGAAGACCCTGATCGGCAGAGGATGAAATTTCTGCGATGTCTCCACAACTATTCACAATTATTTTAAGTAAGACACTTACAGAAAAACTGGCTTACTGGAAACTGCCCAAGATGGGTCCCAAAACAGCTGACAGAATAGCACAAGAAAATTCAGGTCAATAGCACCCACAAGTTTTCTGAGCAACTTTAAATGTAAGGTAAGGATTTGATGAACTCTATTGTGACTGGAAATGAAATGTACACAACTCATTACACACCCAAGACAAGAAGACAGTCATCATATTGCTGTCAAACTAATTCCCCATCTGCTAAAAAATTTGAAACTACGATTTCCAGAAAAAAATAAATAAATTAATTAATTAAATTAAATAAAAAATGGCCTCAGTATTTTGGGACCAAACAGGCATCATTTTGGTTAAATTTCTGCCTCAGGGGGAGATCGTCAATGTGCAACAATATAATCATACGCTAAAAGACTCAGAAGGAGTATTCAATCAAAAGGAAGGGAATACTGACAAGACAATTGTGCTTATTATACAAGAATGCCAGTCCTCACACAGCTTTATCCACCAAGATGCTGTTCGACTTTTAGTTGGGATGTTTTGAACCACCCCCTTATTCCCAGGCTTGGTGACTTCAGGTTATCATCTTTTCACTTCCCTGAGGGCATATACACTACTGGCCATTAAAAGTGCTACACCAAGAAGAAATGCAGATGATAAACGGGTATTCATTGGACAAAAATATTATACTAGAACTGACATGTGATTACATTTTCACCTAATTTGGGTGCACAGATCCTGAGACATCATTACCCAGAACAACCACCTCTGGTCGTAATAACCGCCTTGATACACCTGGGCATTGAGTCAGACAGAGCTTGGATGGCGTGTATAGGTACAGCTGCCCATGCAGCTTCAACACGATACCACAGTTCATCAAGAATAGTGACCGACATATTGTGACGAGCCAGTTGCTCGGCCACTGTTGACCAGACATTTTCAATTGGTGAGAGATCTGGTAAATGTGCTGGCCAGGGCAGCAGTCGAACATTTTCTGTATCCAGAAAGGCCGTACAGGACCTGAAACACGCGGTCGTGCATTATCCTGCTGAAATGTAGGGTTTCGCAGGGATTGAATGAAGGGTAGAGCCACGGGTCCTAACACATCTGAAATGTAACGTCCACTGTTCAAAGTGCCGTCAATGCAAACAAGAGGTGACCGAGATGTGTAACCAACGGCATCCCATGCCATCACGCCGGGTGATATGCCAGTATGGCAATGACAAATATACGCTTCCAATGTGCGTCCACCGCAATGTCACCAAACACGGATACGACCATCACGATGCTGTAAAAAGAACCTGGATTCATCCGAAAAAATGACGTTTTGCCATTCGTGGACCCAGGTTTGTCGTTGAGTACACCATCGCAGGCACTCCTGCCTGTGATACAGCATCAAAGGTAACCGCAGTCATGGTCTCCGAGCTGATAGTCCATGCTGCTGCAAACGTCGTCGAACTGTTTGTGCAGATGGTTGTTGTCTTGCAATCATCCCCATCTGTTGACTCAGGGATCGAGACGTGGCTGCACGATCCGTTACAGCCATGTGGATAAGATGCCTGTCATCTCGACTTCTAGTGATACAAGGCCGTTGGGATCCAGCACGGCGTTCCGTATTACCCTCCTGAACCCACCAATTCCATATTACGCTAACAGTTATTGGATCTCGACCAACGCGAGCAGCAGTGTCACGATACGATAAACCACAATCGCGATACGCTACAATCCGACCTTTATCAAAGTCGGAAACGTGATAGTACACATTTCTCCTCCTTACACGAGGCATCACAACAATGTTTCACCAGGCAACGCCGGTCAACTGCTGTTTGTGTTTGAGAAATCGGTTGGAAACTTTCCTCATGTCAGCATCTTGTAGGTGTGAATGCTCTGAAAAGCTAATCATTTGCATATCACAGCATCTTCTTCCCGTCGGTTAAATTTCGTGTCTGTAGCATGTCATCTTTGCAGTGTAGCAATTTTAATGGCCAGTACTGTATGTGTGAAAGTTATTTTCAACTGATGAGCAGGTATAGAAAGAAGTTCTGAAGTGGGGGAAGTAGCTGGCAGGAGAGTTCTTCAAGGAGGGCATAAAGGAACTTGAGTCACAGGTCATCATATGCACTGGATGGGATGATGATTATGTCAACAAATAATAGTCAACAAGTGTATCAACAATATCCTGTAATTTTTTTCCAATAGCACTTTTTCTAAAAAAAATGTATAAAGATCTAGTGCACTTAATACTGAACATGCTTCATACATAAGACACACACACACACACACACACACACACACACACACACACACACACGTGCATTAGCTGTGAAGTAAGTTCCTCTGTGAGCCAAAATGAATTTTTAAAAGCATACTGAAAGAACCCACATTTGTCAAAACACAAATAATTAATTTAAATCTGTTTTTAAAACTATATTAATTATTTTTCAGCACCACTAATTTACTGGTGAGATGTTCAGAGTTCCTCTTCTCTATGCTTCCACTAAGTTAGGTCACAAATAGTAGAGATCATTTTCATGCCTTGTGATACCTTTACAAAAGAATCTTTCAAACTGTTTCATGGGAAGATGATACATAACCGAAGGCCTGATGAAGGATGGGATTCATACGTTCCAGTCTGGGATGGTATTGAGTGACGAGGGGGACTCCTTTTTAGCTGGTTCTTAGGGATGGCGGGAAGATTGGGGATGTGATGGGATACGGCACAGAAAATCTGTTTGTGGACTAGGTTTGGGGGATAGTGTCTGTCAGTGAAGACCACTGTGAGACCTTCATCATAGTGGATATGGTAGTTCTTGTCATTACAGATAACTGTCTATGGGCGGCAAGGCTGTATGGAAGAGATTTCTTGGTGTGGAAGGGATGGTAGCCTTCAAAATGCATGTACTGTAGGTGGTTGGTGAGTTATGTGTGGACAGAAGTGCGGATGGAGCTATCAGAGAGGAGGTGGTAAATTTTCAGGAAGGTGGCACACTGGGTTGGAAGACCACATGAAGTGTATATGAGAGAAGGTGTTGAGGTTTTGAAGGTCTGAGGACAGGGTGTCTCGGCCTTGGGTCCAGATCCTGAAGACTTCAACAATGAACTTCAACCAGACAAGCAGTTTGGGGTGTTAGGGATGTAGGAAGGTTCTTCTAGACAGTCCATAACCATGTTGGCTTAGGAGGGTGTCATGCAGGTGCCCATGGCTGTGCCGTGGATTTGTTTGAACACCTTCCCTTCAAAGGAGATGTTGTAGTGTGTTCAAGATATAGTTAGAAAGGTATATTAGGACTGAGGTAGTGGGTTTGGAGTCTGAAGATGTTGGGAGAGGCAGTGTTCAATAGTGAAAGACCATGGACATAAGGGATACTGGTGTGTAGGAAAGTGACATCAATAGTGATGAGACAGGAGGTAAAGGGGTGGTGGTGGAGAGTTGGTGACGGAATGGTTGGTATCTTTGATATGCAAAGCTAGATTTCGGGCAAAAGGTTAGAGGTGTTGGTCAATGAGGGCCAAAATTCTTTCTGTACTAGCACAATAACTGGCAACAACAGGGTGTCCTGGATTGCTGGGTTTGTGCATTTTGTGGAGCATGTAATAGGTGGGTGTGCAGAGTGTCTTAGGAGTCAGAGTGGAAATAGGTTCTGGGGAGGGCCTGAGGTTCTAAGTGGGAATTAGAGGTTATGCTGGAGTTCTGGGATTGGATCTCTCTGGCCGAGTTTACGGGTGGAGGTGCCAGACAACTGGCGGAGGCCTTCCACCAGGTAGTCACTGTGATTAATAACAACAGTGCTGGAACCTTTGTCTGCCAGTAGGATGATAAGGCCAAGATCTGTTTTGAGGATGTGTATGGCTGTCCTGTCTCCAGATCAAAGTTGATTTCTTTGGAAGGGACCTGGGGAAAGGTGGTGAGGCCAAGTAGGAGGTATGGAATTCCTGGAAGGTGACCAAATGATCGTTAGGTGGTAGAGAGGGGGAGGATCACAGTTGGTTAGTAGTGTGAACTGGGAGCGGTAGGGTTCAATGTTCGGTTCAGATTGGCTTTGGTTGGAAGCACTGGTGGCAAAGAAGTGTTTCCACTGTAAGGGTTGGGAGAAGAGCAGGTCTTTGACAAGTCCAACATGGTTAAATTTGAGTGTAACACTGTGGGGATGAGGATTTTGGTAGAAACAACAGTGTTCTGAGAATGTTTCAGCTCTGGATTTAGAGGAGTGTTAGAACGGTCTGGGTGCCATAAGGGGATGAGAAGGAGGAACACTGTCTGTAGGCTAGGGGATGAATAGAGGTGCCCCAAGGCAGCAGTAGTATGTCAATAGGCTGGATACGTTATGGTGGTGGTGCCTGGAATGCTCTTTTTTTAAAGATTTGTGAAAGATAATTGCAGTGAAATTTGTAAATAATAGTTAAGATAACTTTTAATGTATTTCCTACAAAAGAATTTGACAACTGAATGAATAAACAATCCTCCATCAAATATCCAAGAAGCAGAAATAGTTTTCTTAGCTGATGGTGCACATATCATAAATGAGCCAAACAGAGTAAAACATTTGAAACTGTAAATAATAGTTACTTGAAGAGTAATGAAAGATTCTATCCAGAGGGTCTGTCACTGAATTTAGCAAAAAAAAAAAAAAATAATAATAGATACAATTCAATAATGCACAAGCCTGACCACACCATTACAAATAATTTGCAAGAGAAAATCAGTCACTGAAACAGGATATTCTAAATCCTTAGATGTTTCTACTGGCAAGAACCTGAAGTACAAGTTCCGTATTACAGATCTCCTTAGACATCTAACTTACGCAAGTTTTGTGTTACACGCTAATATCTGATTTTGGAGCTGAAATCATCAAGAAGTTAACTGACTTTTCCTATTTTCATTCACTGATGTCCTGTGGCATCATGTTTGGGAATAATTCATCATTGTGGAAAAGTGTTTCTAACATAGAAGTGTGTAATAAAGGTATGTGGCACCCATCCTAGGATTTCTACGTAGACAGCTCTTTCAACAGCTGGGCATACTGCCAACAGCATCACACTACATTCATTCCCTTATGAAGTTTGCTGGCAACTATCAATTACAGATTGAGAACAACACTAACATTCATTAATATAATACTTGAATGAGATGCTGAATTGCCGATACGCGCAAAACAAAAAGACTGTAAGAATGTGAGCTTTCAGCTGAAAAGGCTTTTGTCGAACACACACACACACACACACACACACACACACACACACACACACACACACACACACAGTCTCTGGCAGGTGAAGCCAGACTGCGAGCAGCAGTGCATGACGAGAGTGGCAACTGGGTGGGGGTAAGGAGGAGGCTGGGGCACAGAGGGGGAGGGATAGCAGTGTACGGGTGGGGGATGGTGAAGTGCTGCTTGTGGGAGTGTACAGGGACGAGGTAAAAAAAGGATAGGGCAGTAAGGTGCAGTCTGGAAGGACAGAAGTAAAAAGTCTGAGGAAGCATTGGTGGAACAGAGGGCTGTGTAGTGCTGTAATGGGAACAGGAAAGAGGCTACATGGATAATGACAATGACTAACGAAGATTAAGGCCAGGAATGTACGATATATTGTAGGGAGAGTTTCCATCTCGACAAGTCAGAAAAGCTGGTGTGAGAAGGATCCAGATGACGCAGGTTGTGAAGCAGTCACTGACCTGATGAATGTCATATTGGACAGCAGGGTGGTCCAGCTGTTTCTTGGCCACAGTTTGTTGGTGACCATTCATGTGGACAGACAGCTTGTTGATTGTCACGCTCACTTAGGATTCAGTGCAGCTGTTGCAGCTTAGCTTGTAGATCACATGACTTGTTTCACAGGTAGCCACACCTTTGGTGGGATAGGTGATGTTTGAGACCGGTCTGGAGAAGGTTGTGGTGGTGGTGGTGGTGGGAGGATGTGTGGGACAAGAGTTGCATCTCATTTTATTACAGGGATATGAGCCACAAGTGCCTTGAAATGAGAAATCTCCTATCCACCATCCTTCCTACACCTCCTACAGTGATATTCTGCTGCCTATCGAACCTACACAATATACTCGTCCATCCTTACACAACCCCTGGTCCCAACCCCCTGTGCTTTCTCCCACCACACCTGCTCCAGTCTGGTCACAAACATCACCCATCCTATCAAAAGCACAGCTACCTGTGAAACCAGTCAAGTGATCAACACAATCAAATGCCTTTGCTAAATCAAAAACGATGCCTAGCATTTGAAACCTTAATCCATCCAGTACCTGATAGAGAAAAGAAAATATAGTATTTTCAGTTCTTAAACCACTTCTAAAACCGAACTGTACATTTGATAGCAGACACTTCCTTCGCAACTGACCACACAGTTTTAATTTTATCCTATAACTTAGCTATTCTATTTTCATACCACATAGCTTGACTGTGACTATTTCTAACATTTTGATGTAATTCCCACTTTGTTCTACAAGATATCATTATCCCACTAGTAAGCCACACAAGCTACCTTTCATTGCTATTACCCCATTTAGAATGTTCTAATGGAAAGCAATTCTCAAAGAGCAAGAGAAATGTGTTAAGGAAAGCATTATATTTGTCATCTATGTTATTGGCACTACAAATGTCCTGCCACTCTTGTTCCTTGACTAGGTTTAAAGAACACTCTGTTGCTGTTTTCTACAAGTTTGTAATTATATACAACACTTGTCTGAGTACAAAAATCTTTTAGTGTTAAAATTTGTGCATCATGGTCCGAAAGGCCATTCACCCTTTTACTAACAGAATGCCCAACTAGTAATGAAGAATGAACAAAAATATTGTCTATGGCTGTGCTACTGTTCCCCTGCACCCTGGTTGGAAAAAATACAGTCTGCGTCAGATCATATAAATTTAGGACATCTCCCAACATCCTTTTTCTTGCACAATCACATACAAAATTAATACTGAAGTCACCACACAGAACTAATTTTTGGTACTTCCTATAACGTGAACCAAGAACCCTCTTTGGTTTTGAGCAGAAATGCTCTGAATTCAGAGTTGGGGAACCTATAAACAACAACAGTTAGATATTTAGTTCACTAAACTCAACTGCGCCTGCACAACTTTCAAATACCTGTTCAGTGCAGTGCTGTGATACATCTACGGACTCAAATGGCATACTGTTTCTTATGTACATTGCCACTCCCGCATTCTGCTAAGAACTCCTTGTATTCCGCTGAAGGAAGCCTTTGAACTGTCACATTATTTAAGTGGTGCTCTGATATATCAATAATGTCAAAGTCAACATCTATAAGCAGTTCACTAACTTCATCTTTAATACCTCTCATATTTTGATGAAATGTGCTAATTCCTTCTCTATGAAAGGCTAGTTAAGCTCATGAAGAAGACAGCTCACTCAAAACACACATTTGGAGGATGTGCTGTTGAAGATATCTCCAAAATAAATTACCAAGACATTGTGGCCTACTTGATGAACCTACTGTACTATGTACAGGATTTTTGAAGTTCAAAAAACACCTGCAATCACTTATGTAAACATTCAATCTTTACTGAAGTGAAATTATGGTTAGTGGAACCTCATACTGCCATATGTGTGCTGTGAAAGTGAAGTATGAGAAAGTCGTGCTCTGCACACAGCAGAAACGTTTTCAGTTTACTTCACAAAAACTTAAAATGGAAATGACTCACCATATTCCGTTTATTCTTGTAATGTGTTCCAACTTGTCAATAAAGCTATGAAAAGTGTCAACTGACTTCAGATTTAAGTTTTCTTTGCATTTAAAATTTCCAATATATATAAAGTTATATATGCCGAATACCTTCCGAAGTATATGTCTGTGTGAAGTTACACCTTGAATAACTTAACTTTGTACACAATATTTTTAACACATGTCATAAACATGATTTGCATTTACTTTGAGGCTATAATTTGCCTTAAGAACCCTGATGACCTACACAAACCAGTTTCTATCAATTACATAACTAATCATACTTCATTAAATCAAGAAGACATAAAAAATGTATATCAAGTAACCCCGTTTGATGGTACATTAAGGTAAATCATAACACAAGTAAAAAATAGATGGCAGAATTATGTACTTTCTTCTTATACCCCAGAACTTAGAAATTATTTCTCAGTGAGCTACAGATTGTCACATATTAATGGCATAATATAAACAAGTGAAAGACACATTCACTGTATGACCATTTCAGAACATTCATAAAAGCAGCTGCACACTAGAATATCATGAATGAAAACTGTGGTCAGCACCAAGAGCAGTTGCCCGAAACCAGTTCAAAAAATGAGAACAAGGTCATCAAAGTAGTAGAAATGCATTTTTCCAAGGATCATTTGTAGAATAATGTAGGATACGTCAGCTTCATACAAGAAAAATTTAAGTCATATGTACACACAGATATACACATGTATTTAATGAGAAGAGGACTTGGTTAGGATGACCAGCTCATACAATGCACCAGCAAAGTCTTTTGAAAACTGGTCAACTTACACAAACCTCGGAAATATTCACTGTCAAGACTTTTTGTGGGCCCCTTCATGAACACCATGTGGCTTACTGTAACAGTAGCACTCTCAAACTGTAGCTTTTTGTACAAATGGGGACCACACTGTAAAAGCAACAAGTGATTCATAACAAAAATCTTCCCTCTGGAATGCTGGCCTCAGAGAATACTGAAACAAGACAGTCTACAGTTTACACTGTAATTATTCTCAGAACTTAGTCTCTTGGTTCGACAATCATCCACAGAGGCCATACAATTTCCTTTTTAAGAGTTCATAGGTAATGCCAATACGAGAGCCAACAACCACAGTAAGTTTTCCACAGATGGCCATAGGTCTTGAATCTCATATCTGACAGCATGACCTCTGGGACACCAAGCCCATACACAGTATATCTATGATGCACATACTGAAGTTCACATCTTTGGGTGGATGCCAGAGTGGGTGAAAATGACGAATCTAGTCCCCTTTACTAATGGCACCAATTTGTTCACAAATAGCAAAACTTTTAGCATACATATCAAGTATCAACATGCTGATTTTAATATAGTTCCTCTACATTATACGCATTTCTAGATAAGATTCAGATTGCTTTAACATTAACATGGATAATTTATTTAATTTAACTATTTATGTTGCAGTGGAAATGTCTTTTACGTTCAAAGTTCTTCCTTCAGGCATCAGTCGCAAGCTGTAGAGCTTTGTGTCATAGAATTAGCAGAGATCACTGCTACTGGCAGCTGCCAAGCCAGTGAAGAAGGCACATGGTAGTAGTAAGGGCAAAAGCTAAGTAGTGTCTTGTTGGGGCACTTCACTGTTACCTCACCAATGTAAAAGTTTGAAATAGTGTGTTAGTTGGAAAAAAGTAACCAACAGATCACGGCTGATTCAAGATAAGCAGAAATAAATGACATAGCTGTGAAATGAGGCCATTTCTACCTCTGAAGAAGAGAAGGGACGTTCATATCTGACTAGATTATGAAAGTAAATGTCTTTATCATATAATACTTTATTAGAACTGATTACCAGTTTCAGTTTTGCAGCCCTCAGATCTAAAAACATAGCAGCATCACACAGGCACATAATCAGTACATCATGAATTGACTACACACCTATGTGATGTTGCTGATTTTGTAGATCTGATGGCGGTTGTAAAATCCAAAATGGGTAATCAATTTTTATTAAATATTATGTGATCAACACATTGATTTATAATCCAAATGACTTTATACTGAAATTAACACATCTGTGGGACTCAATGTTTGAAGAAAAAATTACCTATCCTTACAACTGGGATATTCTGAATAATCACTGTATGCAATTGTGAATCTCTACTGTTTAGTAAACTGATAAGAGGAACCAACACCTTGAGCAAAAACAGACAAAATATCTTACAAAAAAAATTTTAAAAAATAGTACCCCTTATTGGTAAAAAGTGCCGTAATTGCTATTAAAGTTTGAAATTTTCTGATTACACTGAATTCAATAACAAACAACAAAAGGGATACAAAAGTGACATTTAACTGCCACAGAGGTAATTTCAAACTTGTTGTTGTTGTTGTTGTTGTTGTGGTCTTCAGTCCAGAGACTGGTTTGATGCAGCTCTCCATGCTACTCTATCCTGTGCAAGGTTCTTCATCTCCGAGTACTTACTGCAACCTACATCCTTCTGAATCTGTTTAGTGTATACATCTTTTTGTCTACCTCTACGATTTTTACCCTCCACGCTGCCCTCCAATACTACATTGGTGATCCCTTGATGCCTCAGAATATGCCCTACCAACTGATCCCTTCTTCTAGTCAAGTTGTGCCACAAATTTCTCTTCTCTCCAATTCCTCATTAGTTATGTGATCTACCCATTTAATCTTTAGCATTCTTCTGAAGCACCACATTTCGAAAGCTTTTATTGTCTTCTCTTTCAAACTTAACTCCATAGAATTAATTTACACTACAACACTGGCTGGTAACACAGTGCAGCAATGAAGATTGTCACAGAACAAAAATATGTGTCTGTAATGTAGTTCAGTGCTTGGATGACAATGTTGAAAACCATTGTTCACTATCAATTAAACTTAGTTCTGGAAAAACAATTTCACTTGCACTCAGCCACATTATTTATGTTGTCGCAGTGTTTAACACATTCCATTATTTTAGGAATATTATAGCCTGGCAATGGGAGTGGAGAGGGGAGGTGGAGATGGCAACTTGAGGTAGGTAAAGGGAAGTTGCAACTGCATCAGTTAATCGACTACCTCACTATAAGGTCACATAGTATCAATTCTTGATGATTGTACATCTCCTAACATGAGTAAGATTGTTTGCGCATGTTCGCGGATTCCTTATACTCTGCGATGTCCAAGAAGTGTGTTAATTCAGCAAATTTTTTCTGTTACATGCATGACGAGTTTATGACTAAGACTCGCAGACATACCATTTCACCAGTCATCAAAAAGGCATTTGAATTGTATTTTGAATGAAAGGGACGTGACGTGAGAGTAAGTGCTGGGCACCACAGAGCTGCTGCTCATATTGTTTAGTTGGTTGGTTTAAAAGAGGGGGAGGGGGGGGGGAGGAGGAAGAGAAAACAAACTGCTAGGTCATCAGTCCCTTTTTCCGATTAAAATAATTCCACAAGGGTGGGAGTAAAATAATTGAGACATACAAAACACAACTGGAAGAAAGGAGAAAACCACAAGAATGACAGAAGAGCAACAAACACTCAAATGGACAAAATTGGACAATAAAACCACAGAGAGACACAAGAAACATGTACAAGAGACAAAAACAAGAGAGCAGATTACCACGGCTGGCTGACCATGAGAATATAAAGGAGAAACCAGCCACTCTGCAACACATTAAAACCTCCACCCTGAAAGCACTAGGGTGCAGGACACACAGGGACAAAGGACATGCACTAAAACTTAGATCAAATGATAAAACCCACCCTCATGAATAAAACTTAAAAACTAAAGCTGCTGTTGAGGCATACAGCGACACCGAGGTGGGTCTTTGCGACGGAGGAGGTAACCATGCGTTAACCAGATAGGGCCAATGCAGAGCCGACAGATGACAACTGATTCCCTAAGTAAGGACCGCATGGAAGACTTCCACACATTCATAGTCTCCTTAATGACACGCAGTTTGTTGTGCGACTCCCAAAGCCGAAAAACCCTTTGGCGTAAGACAAAACGTAGGTCAGTTTCAGAGATGCCCATCTCCAGAAGCAGCTTCCATGTAGCCTGTTTGGCCAGCCTGTCGGCAGGTTAGTTGCCTGGGATTCCAACGTGTCCTAGGGTCCGCACAAACACCACTAAACGAAGGGACCATTCCAGGGCATAGATGGACTCTGAATGGACGCTACCAAAGAATGGTGAGGGTAGTACTGCTTGATAGCTTGTACGCTGCTCAAGGAGTCAGTACACAGGAGAAATGACTTGCCAGGGCATGAACTGATGGGATCAAGAGCACAAGATATGGCCATCAGTTCTGCAGTGAAAACACTGCAGCCATCTGGCAAGGAGTGCTGTTCAATATGTCCTCCATGAACATACGCAAAGCCTACATGACCATCAGCCACTGAGCCATTGGTGTAAACCATTTCATGGCCCCGGTACATGTCGAGAATTTAGAGGCAGTGATAGTGGAGATCCGCAGGGTTAACCGAGTCTTTAGGGCCATGTGAAAGGTCCAGAAGAATCTGCAGCCTAGGAGTACACCATGGAGGTATACGTTAATGGACCTCAAGGAGAGGTGGTGGCGGGAAGAACTCCAGTTCAGACAGAAGGGACCAGGTGCGAACCGCAATCGTAAGCCCTGACCTGAGCTGCCGATGTGGGAGATGATGAACCACCAGGGTTGGAAAAGGAGACGGTAATTCGGATGCACAGGAGAACTACAAATATGTGCAACATAACTGGTGAGCAGTTGTGCATGCCTAACCTCCAATGGAGGGATTCCGGCCTCCACCGGGACACTGGTCACCGGACTCGTTCTAAAAGCTCCCGTCACTAAGCGAACACCACAATGGTGCACTGGTTCGAGTGAACACATTGCTGAGGGTGCCGCCAAACTGTAAACCAGACTTCTATACTCAAGGCAGGATTGAACAAGGCCACTGTAGAGATGCAATAGTGTAGGGTGATCTGCACCCCATTTGGTGTTGCTCAGGCAACAGAGGGCATTTAGGTGCTGCCAGCACTGCCACTTAAGCTGATGAAAGTGAGGTAGCCAAGTCAATCGGGCATTGAAAACCAGTCTAAAGAATCAATATGTCTCCTCTACAGTGAGTGGATTGTCATTAAGATAAAGTTCTGGTTCTGGATTAATGGTGCGATGCAGACAGAAATGCATGACACACGACTTCACGGTTGAAAACTGGAAGCCATGGGCTTGAGCCCATGACTGCGCCTTGTGAATGGATCCCTGTAGGCGCTGCTCAGCAACAACGGACTGGAGGAGCAGTACGAAATGCAGTTATCCACATACAGAGAAGGTGAGACCGACGGTCCTACAGCTGCTGCCACACCGTTAATAGCCACTAAAAATAGAAAGACACTCAATACAGAGCCCTGTGGAACGTCATTCTCATGAATACAGTGGGAACTAATTATAGGAGGCACTGACTTGGACATGGAAAGTACGGAGGGACAGGAAGTTTTGGATAATTGGGAGCGGACCACGGAGACCCTACTCATACAATGTGGCAAAGATATGAAGACGCCAGTTCATGTCGTATACTTTACGTAAGTATAAAAACGGCAACCAGATGGCATCTTGAAAAGGCTGTTTGGATGGCAGACTTGAGGGACACAAGATTATCAGTGGTAGAGCGACCACGGCAGAAGCCGCCCTGACATGGAGCCAGTAGGACACGTGACTCCAGGACCAAACCAAACCGCCGACACACCATACGTTCCAGCAGCTTGCAAAGAAAGTTGGTGAGGCTGATGGGCTGGTAGCTGTCCACATCAAGCGGGTTTTGACTGGGTTTGAGCACTGGAAAGATGGTGCTCTCCCACCACTGAAATGGAAAGACACCATCACACCAGATCCAGTTGAAGATGACGAGGAGATGTCACTTGTAGTCATACGAGAGATATTTAATCATCTGACCGTGGATCCGATCTGGTCAAGGATCTGTGCCGGGGCAATGAGCAAGGGCACTCAGGCGCTCCCACTCTGTAAATGGGGCATTATAGGGTTCACTGTGGCATGTAGTGAACGAAATTTTCTTTCCCATCCACCGTTTGAGGGTGCAAAAGGCTGGGGGGTTGTTCTCCGACACAGAGGCTCAAGCATAGTGCTCAGCAATCGCATTTGCATCGGCAGATAACACACCATTGAATGTTAATGCCAGTGACACCTGTCAGAGTCTGGTACCCACAAAAACATCTGATCTTTGTCCAGACTTGGAAAGGTGACGTATGGCACCCAATGGTCAACACATACCTCTCCCAACACTCCTATATCAGTTGTTTTAAAAGCTGGCGAACATGGGCACGGAGCTGCTTGAAGGCTATTAGGTACTCTAGGGAAAGGCTGTAGAGCTTGTTGACACTCTTTACTTGCCTCAGCGACTTCTGGCAACCACCAAGGGACTGTCTTTCGCTGGGGGCACCCTGAAGAAGAGAGATCTAGGTCCTCAGCGGACGCCAGAATCTCCACCTCATTGTCAGACACAGAGCTTGTAGGTTTTTTTTTTTTTTTTTGTGGTTTTAGGGCGCACAACTTCAATGGTCATTAGCGCCCTGACTACTCTAAAAATGCACCGCGAGCCACAAGTTGACAACAACAACTAAAAGGAAAAACACAATAAAAGACAGACTGACAGGCATAGGATTAAAAAACTTCATCAAATGTCCTTAGCGAGGTGTGTCAAATTGATAAAACAAAGAACACGAGCAGCTGCTCGTGGGTCATCCGCTAAAATGTCATCGAAAGTATTAGGCAGGTTAAGATCGAGGCGCAGTTGGTTAAGATCGGGACAGGACATTAAAATGTGTCTAACCGTCAGCAAGTGCCCACATGGGCAGAACGGCGCCGGCGCAGCCGTCAGCAGATGGCGATGGCTGAACCGGCAGTGTCCAATCCTTAACCTTGCTAAAACGACCTCCTCCCGCCGAGAAGGGCGTGAGGAGGACGTCCAAGCCACGGGAAGAGGTTTTAAGGCCCGAAGCTTGTTGTCGGTAAGTGCAGCCCAATCGGCATGCCACAGCGACACAACGCGCCGACAAATGACCCTGCTAAAATCGGACGAAGGGACACAACAAGAAGCTGTCCGAGGCTGGAGGACCGCAGCCTTGGCCGCGGCATCTGCAGCTTCGTTCCCAGGGATACCGACATGGCCAGGAACCCACATAAAGCTAACCGGAGAACCGACGTCCACCAGCTGCTGAAGAGAGCGTTGGATCCGGTGCACGAAAGGGTGAACCGGGTACGGATCACTGAGGCTCTGGTTAGCGCTCAGGGAATCGGAGCAGATGACATATGCAGAATGTCGGTGGCGGCAGATGTAAAGAACAGCCTGGTAGAGGGCAAAGAGCTCAGCTGTGAAGACCGAACAATGGTCATGGAGCCGGTATTGGAAACTTTGTGCCCCGACTATAAAGGAACACCCGACCCCGTCATTGGTCTTAGAGCCATCTGTATAAATAAAAGTCATGGTGATGAACTTCGAACGAAGTTCCAAAAAACGGGAGTGGTAGACCGAACTGGGGGTGACCTCTTTTGGGAGCGAGCTGAGGTCAAGGTGAACGCGGACCTGAGCCTGGAGCCAAGGTGGCGTGTGGCTCTCGCCCACTCGAAAGGTTGCAGGGAGTGAAAAATTAAGGTGTTGAAGGAGGCGACGAAAGCGAACTCCAGGGGGTAGCAGGGCAGAGACATACAACCTATATTGACGGTCAAGAGAGTCGTCAAAAAAGGAACGATAAGACGGATGGTCGGGCATTGACAGTAGCCGACAGGCATACCGACAAAGCAGTATATCGCGCCGGTAGGTGAGTGGCAATTCGCCAGCGTCAGCATGAAGACCCTCTACGGGACTGGTATAAAATGCTCCGATCGCAAGTCGTAAACCCCGATGTTGTATGGAGTTGAGGCGGCGTAAGATGGATGGCCGTGCAGAGGAGTATACGAAGCTCCCATAATCCAGCTTGGAGCGGACGATCGACCGATATAGACGAAGTAGGACGGTTCGATCCGCTCCCCACGACATACCACTGAGAACACGGAGGACATTTAAAGAACGGGTACAACGGGCGGCCAAATATGACACATGTGGAGACCAGCTAAGTTTCCTGTCAAAGGTAAGGCCTAAAAATTTGGTTGTCTCCACGATTGGGAGAGCAACGGGACCAAGTCGTAAGGACGGTGGGAGAAACTCTTTGTAGCGCCAGAAGTTAATACAGACCGTCTTCTCGGCAGAAAAACGGAAGCCATTGGCGACACTCCAGGAGTAAAGACGGTCAAGAGAACGCTGAAGACAGCGCTCCAGGACACGTGTACGCTGCGCGCTGCAATAGATGGTAAAATCGTCCACAAAAAGAGAGCCTGATACATCAGCTGGGAGGCAATCCATTATTGGATTGATCGCGATGGCGAACAGAGCGACGCTCAAAACTGAGCCCTGTGGCACCCCATTCTCCTGGCGAAAGGTGTCTGACAGGACAGAACCCACACGTACCCTGAACTGTCGATCCATTAAAAAGGAACGAATAAAAAGAGGGAGGCGACCGCGAAGGCCCCATGTATGCATGGTGCGGAGAATGCCCGCCCTCCAACAGGTGTCGTAAGCCTTCTCCAAATCAAAAAACACAGCCCCGGTCGGGCGCTTCCGCAAGAAGTTATTCATAATGAAGGTCGACAAGGTAACCAGATGGTCAACAGCAGAGCGGCGCCTACGAAATCCACATTGGACATTGGTAAGTAGGCGTCGAGACTCAAGCAGCCAAACCAATCGAGAGTTAACCATTCGCTCCATCACTTTACAGACACAGCTGGTAAGTGAGATAGGTCGATAACTGGAAGGCAAGTGCTTGTCGTGACCGTGATCGGCCAAGTGCGGTTTCGAGTTCCCGCATGGTGAATGGGGCATTATAACTTTCACAATTCGAGGAGCAAAAGTCAGGTGGCCTAGCCTCCTCTGCCTGTTTGCGGGGGAGGAAGGCAGGGTGGTAATGAGCGGAGCTCGAAACCTCGGCGAAAAAGCGGCCGAAGGCATTGGAGACAGCCTCAGGGGCCACAAGGACTTCATTGGCGACCTTCAAGCCAGAAACTGGGGAGTGGACCTTAGTGCCAGATAGCCGGCGCAGGCTACCCCAGACAACAGAAGAAGGAGTAAAACTGTTGAAGGTGCTTGTGAAAGCAGCCCAGCTGGCTTTCTTGCTTTCGTTAATAATACGACGACACTGAGCACGTAATCGTTTATAATTAATACAATTCGCCACTGTAGGGTGGCGTTTAAAGGTGCGTAAAGCACGTCGACGAGCACGTAAAGCGTCTCTACATGCTGCGGTCCACCAGGGGACCGGTACGCGACGTGGAGAAGAAGTAGGGTGAGGGATGGAATATTCAGCAGCAGCGAGAATGACTTCCGTGAGGTGTGCGACCTGACGATCGCAGCTTGTGAAGGTTTGATCCTGAAAGGTCGCCCTGGAAGAAAAGAGCCCCCAGTCTGCCTTGGAGATGGTCCAACTAGAGGAGCACGGAGAGGGAGTATGCTGCAGGAGATGGATAACACACGGGAAGTGGTCGCTCGAATATGTATCAGCAAGGGCATACCACTCAAACCGGCGTGCAAGTTGGGGAGTACATATAGAGAGGTCTAAATGGGAATAGGTATGAGATGTGTCCGAAAGAAAAGTAGGGGCGCCAGTATTAAGGCAGACAAGATTGAGCTGGTTGAAAAGGTCTGCTAACAAGGAGCCCCTCGGGCAGGAGGCTGGAGAACCCCAAAGGGGATGGTGGGCATTGAAGTCTCCAGTTAACAAAAACGGTGCAGGTAGCTGAGCAATAAGTTGCATCATGTCTGCCCTGGTAACGGCAGATGACGAGGGAGTGTAAACGGTACAAAAGGAAAACGTAAAAGTGGGGAGAGTAATGCGGATGGCGACTGCCTGCAGGCCGGTGTGCAACGTGATGGGATCGTAGTAAATATCATCCCGGACCAGCAACATAACCCCTCCATGAGCTGGGATTCCTACCATAGGGGGTAGGTCAAAACGCACAGAGGTGTAGTGTGCCAAGGCAATGTGATCGCATGGGCGTAGCTTCGTTTCCTGGAGGGCTACGACGAGCGGACGATGCAAGCGGAGCAGCAACTTCAAGTCCTCTCGGTTGGAGCGAATGCTGCGAATATTCCAGTGAATAAGTGCCATCGTAAGAAAAGGAAGATGAGAGAAGGGGTCACCTCGAAGGCCGCTTAGGGCCTGGCTTCGAGCGAGCACTGCCGCCGCTATCAGTAGGCGGACAGTCATCGTCCATTGGGTCTATAGGGTCATCGGCCATCTCGGGAGGATGGCCGGGAGGGGGAGCTTCCTCCGCCGGTGAACGGCCAGATGTACGGCTACCGGCGATGCGGCCAGGCGAAACGGATGACGGCCTGGGGCGGCAACCGCTGGGTGGCGCAGGAGAAGAGATGCGCCGTGGCGGAGAAGGAGAACTGTGCTTCCTATGCGCCTTTTTGGAAGGACGTTTGGTGGAAGTACCGGTCGAAGGCTGGGAGGTCGAGGGACGGAGGAAGTCTGCATGGGATGGTTCCTTCTTGAAGGCCCGTGCATCTGACTTCGGGGTCTTCGACTTAGCAGAAGCTGAGGAAGTGGCTGGTGTCTGTGGTGTGATGGGAGGAAGAGGAGACGTCGACCGCGCGATCTTAGCACTGGCCGAACGGACGACCGTGGTGCTGAATGTCAGATCGCATGTCTGGGTTGCGACCTCCCGGGTAGTCCGAGGAGAGGCGAGGACAGTACTATATTTCCCCGCTGGGAGCAGCGTGGGCTTCCTACTAGCCAATAGCTTGCGAGCAGCCGAGGTGGACACTTTCTCTTTGACACGAATTTCTTGGATGCAACGTTCGTCCTTATAGACAGGACAGTCGCGGGAGGATGCGGCATGGTCACCCTGACAGTTCACACAACGAGGAGACGGAGGTGGACAGTCACCCTCATGGGCATCCCTGCCACAAGTGACACATTTAGCCGCATTGGAGCAAGACTGTCGAGTGTGATTGAAACGCTGACACTGGTAGCAGCGCGTAGGTGTCGGGACATAGGGGCGAACAGAAATAACCTCGTAGCCCGCCTTGATGCGCGATGGCAGCTTAACACTATCGAAGGTCAAGAAGAGTGTCCGGGTCGGTACAAGGTCGTTGTTGACCTTTTTCATGACCCGATGGACAGCCGTCACGCCCTGCTCAGCGAGGAAAGATTGAAGCTCCTCGTCAGTCAATCCGTCGAGGGAGCTAGTATACACTACACCACGAGACGAATTCAAAGTTCGGTGGGCCTCCACCCGGACAGGGAACGTGTACAGGAGGGTGGCCCGAAGCAGTTTTTGTGCCTGAAAGGCACTCTCAGTTTCGAGTAATAAGGTGCCGTTACGCAACCTGGTACAAGATTTGACAGATCCGGCTATGGCATCAACGCCCTTCTGAATAACAAAAGGGTTGACAGAGGAAAAATCCTTTCCGTCCTCAGTGCGAGAAACTACGAGGAACTGTGGGGCAGGCGGTAGTACTTTTGTCACTGTTGGCTGGTCACGTTTCCGTTTTTGGGTCGAAGTCGAGACAGATGGAGTAGAATCCATTGCGGAGGAATCCCCCATGATTGCCAGCGTCTCCGATGGCGCGCTCCTTCCTTGTGGGGACCCTCTCAGAGGGCACTCCCGCCTTAGGTGAATGTTTACACCTCAGGTCACACCTCCCGAGAAACAGACGGAGGGACCAATCGGCATGGTCAGAAGGTATCAGCTCAGGCAATCACCCCTCCCCGGGCCTGGCCTTTACCAGGGGGTACGCGCGTGCCTTACATGTCTACCCAGGGCGGGGACTTACGCGTTACCCCGTCACCGGCTACGCGTGCGAACGCGTGGGTCGGCCTTCAGACACGCACAGGGAGGAAGGAAGAGGAGGAAAAAGAAGAGAGAGAGGGAGAAAGAGGACAGACTGTCTCAAACGCCAAGGCGGAGACCAGAGAAGGCAAGGAGAAGAAGGCAAGGAGAAGAAGGCAAGGAGAAAAAGGCAATGAGAAGGCAAGGAGAGAAAGGCAATGAGAAGGCAAGGAGAGAAAGGCAATGAGAAGGCAAGGAGAGAAAGGCAATGAGAAGGCAAGGAGAGAAAGGCAATGAGAAGGCAAGGAGAGAAAGGCAATGAGAAGGCAAGGAGAGAAAGGCAATGAGAAGGCAAGGAGAAGTCAAGGGAAAGAGTAAGGAAGACACTGAGGTGGAGAAGAGCAAAGAAAGGAACCAACAAAAGGAAGGAAGAAACGAGAAGTGAAAAACCAAAAAGACCACAATTATAGGACGTGGAACCGTCCGTCTCCGGACGCAGGCGCTAACTACCCCCGTGAGGGGGATGGACTCCTTTTAGTCGCCTCTTACGACAGGCAGGAATACCTCAGGCCTATTCTAATCCCCGGACCCGCAGGGGGGCAGAGCTTGTAGGTAGTGATGGTGTGGGTGCCACCACAGTGCATTGGTTCTTGGGGGTCGTTTTCTTTTTAGGTTTCTCTCACTGCTCCATAGGTTTGTCCGGCTGGGAAGGCTTCACTTATTCAGTCTCAGGGAATGAGGAGGAACATGAAGCCCTACAACCAGTTACCTGTGATTGCTTCAGCCACTGACGGGTGTCAGCTTTGCCACTGGTAGGAACCTGGTAAGGGGGTGACCCAAGGGATCCCTTCCTGGTGAGAGGAGCCGAAGAAGACTTACGCTTCTGTGGCTGGGAAGTGGGGACTGACATCCCCCATGGTTGGGGGGAGGGAGAGGGGGTGTTGCTCCTGAAGTAGGTTGTGCAGGAGCAACAGGGAGGGAAGTGCCCCTCACCATCAAGGGGGCAGGTGGAGTCTGACGGCTCTGAGAGCCAACTGTACATGGTGGAACGTAAGACAGTAGACCGATGTCATAGCAGCGGCGTAGTTTGACATCATATGTGCAGGATGTAGCCTCTCATATTTTCTCTTAGCCTCAGTGCAGGTCAGTCGGTCCAGGGTCTTTTATTCCATTACTTTTCTTTCTTTCTGGCGAATCCTGCAGTCTGACCAACAAAGTGAATGGTTCTCTCCGCAGTTGACACAGATGGGAGGCGGGGCACAGGGAGTATTGGGATGTGAAGGACGTCCACAATTCGGACAGGTCATGCTGGAAGTACAGCAGGAAGACATATGACTGAACTTCCAGCACTTAAAGAACCGCATTGGGGAAGGACATAACTTTACATCACAGCAGTAGACCATCACCTTGACCTTCTCAGATGTGTCACCCTCGAAGGCCAAGATGACGGCACCAATGGCAACCTGATTATGGATGTGCAGGACGAAATGGACACCTCACTGCTCTAAATTGGTGCGCAGCTCATCATAAGATTGCAAAAGAAGGTCCCTGTGAAATATGATACCCTGGACCATATTTAAGTTCTTATGAGGCGTGACGGAAACAGGAACATCCCCCAGCTTGTCATAAGCGAGTAGTGCCCGTGACTGGGCAGAGGATGCTGTTTTGATCAAGACTGACCCTGACCGCATTTTGGACAAGCCCTCCACCTCCCCAAACTTTTCCTCTAAATGCTCCACAAAAAAACTGAGGTTTTATTGACAACAAAGATCCCCCATTAACTCTCATAGATACGAGGTACCGGGGTGAATAAGCTTTGCTGCCAACCTTATCCTGGTGTTCCACCCATGGTGTTGCCGGGGGGGGGGGGGGGGGGGGGGGGGGGGGGATGATTTGGGGTCATATTTCATAGCACTGAAGTTAGACGGTGACCGTTTAGACTGCTGGTGTTTGACCACCAGCAAGAGATGATGTACTACACTTCATGGCGTGTCATCCGCCCTGATGCCACCCACTCCGAAAAGGGGCCCTCCCCATGGGTGTCACCCAGCCGCAGCAAAGGCCACCTGGCGGGATGGCCATTGCCAGGAGTCCAGATGCTCCGGGACGACTGGCATGTACTCCTCGGCATACGTGGGGTGTTAACGGCGCAGGCATCAGTAGAGCGATCCCTGTGTGCTCAGGTGGCTACAACCAAGAGGGTACTTGGCAGACCCACCACAATGGACTGGCTATCATGCTGGATATCAGGCACAAATGAGCTAAGAAGTCCATTGTAGTTGACAGCACAAAAAGCGATACTGCATAGAGGATGGAGGAAAACACTACCAGGAGGGTGACGTCGCCCAACAGCTGGAGAATGAGTGGAAGTGCAGATCAACATTGACAAAGGATGCAGGAGGTCTCTGCGCATGAAGGACACTATACACCACGTAAGGCGCCGTTCCCCAATTCACTCGCTCCTCAGAAAAATTTTGAAAAATGGAGGTCAAACCCTACAGGGGGCCATTACATAAAGGCCAAACCTATGAGACCACTAGACTACTCTGTTCTGGGACTTCTGGGAATCCAGACTGCTTACACAAAATACAGCTCTTCCTTGTATCACTGGGGCAGTAGGGCCAGGAAAGACCATTATGTAGTCAAAGAGTAGCCTTTTAGAGGCACATTCAATCCCGGTGGGAAAAAAAAGTGTCACATGAACCCCTTGTTGACAAATACAATGTGCTGCCACTACTACTCCATCTTAAGTTAGGCTTTACGAAAAATTTTGTGAAAGCAATGGACAAAGGTGGCCAGGATTTTCAATTTTATTACCTGAATTTCCTGTGATTAGTATTGCAAAAATTACAGAAGGAATTTTCATTGGGTGTCAGATCTATGACTCAAAAGATATTACCTTCGAACAGTTGCTGACAGATACTAAGAAGTCAAAAAACCTAATGTCTGAGAATTACAGGAAACTGACAGAACACATATTGGACTGTTACATACCCATAAGCTATGACATGTCTCTGAAATTACATTTCCTTCATTTTTATTTGGATTTCTTCCAACCTAAGCTTGGAGATGTGAATGATAAATGTGGTGAGTCATTTCACCAATGCATCGCTGCCATGAAAAAACTATATACGGGAAGGTGTTCACCAAACTTTTTGGCAGAGTACTGCTAGATACACTTACAAAAAGTTTCACTACCCACCCACAAACAGAAAGTTTCTAGGAGAAGTTTCTAACTTGTCAGTATATTTCAAGCTTTATTCAGCTTTCTCGTTCTATTTTCATTTTATTTTATGTTTTGTAATACAAACAATTACTCTTGTTACATGACATGTATTTTAATTAACTACAGATTCCGTCTGTATTGTTATTGAGTAATTTCCAAGTTTCTCAAAGTGGCATACCTTTTACAGAAAAACTGGTATGTGATGGAACATTTCTGGTTTCATTTTTGCTATCAGCCTATGTGACTTAGTAAAGAACACACACTTTCATCTCACGGCAAGACAAAGTTCAAATTTGTTGCACTGTGTAATAAGAATTATGGGCACTGCATAAAACAGGGTCATTTGAGGCAATAATCTGCTGAAAGAAAGAGTGACCACAGTGATTTGAAATCTCATTCATTAAAATCTTCAAAAAGTATACAAGGTGCAGAAGTGTGTCTGCAGATTTTGCAAAGTAAAGAGTTATTGACAATTAAAAAAAAAATCACTTTTCATTTTCCTCTATGACTCTGAATCCTTATTCTCTCTGCCTCATTTACTTGTAGAACTTGCCTTACAAAGACAGGGTGATTATGCTATACAATTCTTTTGTTGGATAATTACCCGTGAAAATGCTTGGGATTGCATTTCTTCTGATTGTGCGCAGTATTTTGCTTGTTGGCCCAATTATATCCAGGAAGAAACCCAGAAGAGAGGATGACATAGCCATGAAACACAATAAAATAACGGTCCTCATCAAATTAGCTATTTCTTGATTCATACACCGTGGTGCTAGAAAGAAAAAGAAAAATAATTACCTTTTGTTTAAAATGAAATTAAATGACACTAGGAATCAAATACTACTGGAAACATACTCTCTTTCTGAGGGTAATACTGAATAGTTACAGGTGGTGAAAATTCACTGAATGTGTAGTCTCGCTCTGGTTCACTTGGATAATCAGCACTGAAAAACTGATACACAGCTAAATGAGGAGAACAGATACTCCCTCGAATTCTAAACCATCCGAGCTGAGCAAGAGAAGTGCAAGTCAAAGCAATTGTAGCCATGTGAAAAAAGGCTGCTACAAAATTCCTTTCTTGGTCCTTTGGCAATGACCATCTCTGACGTGGAAAACAATTTTGATTGTGCATTGCCAAAACTTAAATCTGAAACAAATAAAAAAAAAACCTTCTGTAATTTGATAGTGTGCAATTATGTTACCTGAGAAATTGTAAATGGAAATAAGTCACATGGAATTTCAGTATTAATAAAAGATAAACATGCCAACTGAAAATGAAGGGAATATAGCTTAAAAAACAAGCATCTGTTTAAGGAAATAATTTAACTATGACTTATTATGGTCCTCAGTAACTTATTACTTACTTCTCACTACTATAAAGTGGTATAGAATTCTTGATATTTTTATTAAAAAAAAAGTAGAAGATGAGCAACAGAATTATGTCTTCTTGTTCACAGCCATAGATTACTTTGAAAAAAGAAAAAAAATACAATGTGCTCATTCCCATTTCAAATACATTTTAAGAAAAAGAAAAAGAAACAAACTGATGCACCATCAAGGAATTATCTGAATGGAATGAAATCGGTTGATATGATGAATATGTACAGACAAATTAACAATTACAATTTCAGAAAAATTGGACGATTCATTTGATATAAAGAGCACCACAAACTGAGTAAATCAGTAATCTGCATGTAACCTTTGCCCTTATGCATGCACTTATTCGGCTGGGCGCTGATGGAGTTTTTGTCTGTATATTACATCACATCTACCGATTTCCACCCCATTCGGATAATTCCTTCACGGTGCATCCCCTCCCCCCTACTTTTTCTTCTTTTTGTCTTAGAGTGAATGTCCAGACACCTACCAAAAGTCAACATTATACCACCAGTCATATACCTCACTACAATTTCCTGGTTAATCTCCCATAAGTAGGGTCGATGGTCATAAAAAGCTATTAAAAAGCCATCACTACCACCTTTGACTGCTAAAACTATTTACTCACAAAATTCACCATGGTATTTTGGCCTTTTATTGATTTCCAACTGCAGTACAGCAAAGTGTTTTGGTTGCCATCAGAAAGTTGAAAATGTGTTCTGGTTCAATGTTACTTAGGTAAAAGCTACCTTGTGCCCCATTCTCTACATTTTTTAATGATTTATGTACGATATATGTACCTCATATGCACCGAAATACTTGTCAGAGATTTGGCTATTATCTAATATAGCTTTTCTGAATCTACTTTTACCTTTCATAACAAAAAAGGCATTAAATACAATGCAAACATATCTGTATGTTACACATCAATATGTTGTCACAACCTTGATTTTGCATACACATTCATTGGCTATGTCAACTCTCAACCAAATTGTTGCCTTCCAACCTAACCTACATGCTACAAATTAGTCTGTTCCAACAATCAATATTTCAGATGGAGCACTACCACACACTAGCTATTAATTTATGCAAAAGATGCATACAATCATGATATATATATATACTACTACGTCGTCGCCGTCCTGTCTCATGTTAATTAATGTCTTTTCCTTTAATTTTTTTCAGCACCTGATCATTAGAATTTCTTTCAGCTCGTGGTGTTTTTGTAGCTTTTCTCCACATTCACATCTCCCTTGCTACTTTTTTCCCATTTCTTGATTCCCCAGAGTCCATCTTGCACAAAAATAGTTTAAAATGCTCCAAATAAATGTCTTGATGAATTTCCTTCTTGTTTCTCACCCTTTTTTATTGGTTGTATTGCACTTTCTATAAATAAATATGGAGAAAGCATAGCATTTTCAGCCACCCGAGATTCTTACCCTAGCCCCTTGTTAATGCCACTGGTATCAATTTCTGTACTATAGTTTCTAGACTGACTCAATCTTTTGTCTCTCCAATTAATTTCAATTTTATTTAGTTTTTCAAAGAGTATCTTCTTGTCCACTATCTCAAAAGCCTTTTTCTAGATCAATAAATGCAGCACATTTTCCCTGTAGATTTCAATTATTCTTTCTAAGACCATTCATAAAGCAATTACAAGTTCCCTGGTTCCTTCTCCTTTCCTTAATCCAAATTCGTTTTCTCCTATACGTGGCTTAGAATTGCAAGATTCTATAATTTGAAAAATCATCAATATTTTTCTTCTCAGCTACATCTACACAGGTTAAAGACAAAAAATATAAAACTGTAATATCCTGAAACATTTTACTGTACTCACTTTAAAGTGTCTAAACAACCAAAGTGTAATATTGGATAGGATAGAGAAATAGTTTTAACAACCACAGGCAACATTTGTGTTTGGAATAAGCACTCTTAGCACACACAACATCTAATTATGTCTATAATAAATAAGTACTTTTTTAAAATGGCATTATTTAGTCATTTTGTATCCAAGATCGCATTTTTTTCCATACATACCTATCACTTAGATCTAAATACATCACAGACTTCCCAGATATTCAAGCCATTTTCCATATACTGGGAATCCTAGGCTTTCACTGAATTTGCATTTCTATTTGGCATCCCAGAATTAAAGTTTCAACCTGCCTATGTATCGATAGCACTATTTTATTTCCTTACAGATTTTACGATGCTCAACAGTTAATAACAGGCAGACAAAGTACGACTGACACTCAAAAAAATTAAAATATTGTTGACTTCACAATCGATAAACAAATCTTGCACCCAAGACATTATTGATGGATATGGTGCAACTATGTTACAATGTACACACCCACAGTTTCAACTGACACAGCTGCATGGTACAATAACAGTGTTACAAAAACAGTAACTATACTAAGTTTTCAGTACCATAAGATGGTACCCACAGTTCCTCTAGAGATATGTCTGTTACCTCCCTTATTACTATATTAGCTAAGTAACTACATCATCAAAATACCAAGTCATGGCTGTAAATAAACAAGGTTTCTACTGGCACACAAATCCGTGAATAGAATGTCTTAACTGAATGGTACTGACGATCTCCCTCGTCAAAACCTCTAGTGAATTATCGTACTCGCTATGGGCACTGACGTTTATATACTAAGCAAATTTAATATCATGGTCATCTGAATCCTTGAACGCCACTACATACAGTCTCTTCCCAACCACTTAACTGCAAGCGTATACCTGATCCCTACAACACGAACATACTATCATTAAAATTTCTATTGAATTACGTCCTTATGTTAAGAGTTGTTTACAGTTCATTAAGAAGTGTCTATATTTTATGAAGGTTGTATAGCTTTTGACGTATATCTGACAGCGTAGTTACCTGCGGCTAATGTCACGTAAATCACTTATTCCCTACCGAAAATGTCATTCATGGTTTCTTATTACTAGCATAGTCAAGTTCGAAATCTTTTAACATGGCAAAATGATAATGTATTGAGAAACAATTTTATATGTCATTCACTCAGCTGCTTTTCTTCCGTGTTTCTGAGCCTGAAGTATAACCACATCTACGGTACCAACATTCAGACAACAAATACTTTGGGTAAGGGTAGTGTGTATTTGACTGTGCTACACTTTAGTTGCCAGGCCCTCTGAATTTTTGGTCGGTCTCCCAATTGTTTTTTAAATATCCCAGAAAATATGTGATTACTGTCAACCTTCCGAAGTTATCCAGTGTTACATAAGCGAAAAAAAGTAGAACAGTAGTCATGAGCATGCAACAACGAAGCATGTGGCACACTAAACAGTGTATTTTCCTTAGCGCGAAACATGCAAGAGGTCGAAGAACGACAAATTTTATTTTTTGGTACAGGTTTCTGCTCCACTATTGATTAATTTATTCGTAGCGATTACAAAATTATACAACGAGCTCATTTCGGTGGTTTTTGCCATTCTAAATCGTATGTGTGTATATGGTAGGGATCAGTTGAGAATGGGATACAATCGCGGAGGTAAAAAAATAAGGGAGGTTTCATTACGTCACAAACTTGAAGCCGATGTTCCCTATCTTAACTAGAACAAACCACTAGGTTCACCGCATTCATACCCCCGTACATGTAGTCTACGCCCCAGTAGTTCAATGCAGTGGCTGAGTGGCACGTGCCCGAGACGTCACTCTGAGACGTATTGCTAGAGCAAATACGCAGCCAAGAACAGAAAAACGTTCGAAATTGCTTTCCTGATATTAAGTAATTCATGCAAGCTCTGTAATTTTAGTATTTAAAACAGTTGTTGCAAGCACACGACAGAAATAATGAACAAGAAGCACTCGTAATTAGTAAGGCCCGTCTACACGCAACGATCTGTCTGCGCAAATGTCTGCACACATCACATCTGCGCAGACAGATCGTTGCGTGTGGACAGAAGATTTGCACCAACCTGAGGTGTGCGCAAACCTGGTAGTTGGAGGTTTGAGCGAAACCTCTCAAATCTGTCGGTTCAAACCACATCTGCGCAGACAAGTTGGTGGGGAAAGGAGATCGCCGCAAATCTGGCGCGAAACAGCTGTTTGCTCAGTCTAGTGTTTGTATTTGTGCGCACAGGACATTAAAATGGCTGATACTCGTCAGTGTTCTCGAGAGTTTGTAAGTGAATTCATTGAAATATATAGAAACCACCCTCGTTTTTGGAAGATTAAAAGTAAAGAATATAGTGACCGAGACAAAAAGGCAGCAGCATACAATGCTCTAATTTAAAAATTGCGGGCAGTTGACGCCTCGGCAAACAGAGAAACAGTAAGAAAAAAAAAATTCGTTGCGAACCGTTTACCGAAAAGAGTTATCCAAAGTTCAGAAGTCTAGAAGATCTGGTGTAGGAGTAGATCAAGTATACCAGCCAACTTTATCTGCTTTATCTGCTTGGCTTTCTTAGTGATCAAGAAACGCCAAGACCAAGCAGGAGTATTATCTGTAACTTGACAGACTTAATTTACTTGACTTGCCTTCATGAACTCATCCTTCAGGACAACGTAAATAGCTTCACATGTGTTGGGTATTATTACACTCAACGCTTGTTTCGATATTGCAGTTGAAAATTCCAAACCCTTGTAGCTCCTTCCTGTTGCTAGGAATCTTAATGTTACCGCCAGTCGTTCATGAGGAGAAATCGCCCTTCTCATACAAATATTTTTTCTCATAATATGAGGGGTTACAAGCTTTAAGAGATAATTATAAGTTTCGACATCCATCCGCAAATAATTTCGCCAGTCGTTAGGTTCGCCCTGCAACCCTCGCAGTAAATTTACGTGAGAAAATTGCTTTCGCTTTAGCAGCCACTGTCTACACCATTTTGACCGCTTTCTCTGTTTCCTGCGGTTGGTCTGAATGTTTTTTGCAACACAGGTTGCGAACACAGACCACAACAGAACTTCCTCCATTTCCATATTTCAAAATAACCGAATTAAATTTTTGACGTTTACGGGGAGTGTAGTCGCTTGCCACTGATATTTCTTTTCTACACCGACAGATGGCGAGCGAGTAGTAGATTGGGATGTGTGTCGTGTGAACACACCACATTTGCAGCGATCTTTTGCATGTACAGACATCTGCGCCGATGTCTGCGCAGACGGATCGTTGCATGTGGACCGGGCTGTAGTCTGCTAGCGTTTTGGACTTTTTAAAATGGCGCCCACTCTGGCTTCAAAACAACGTGCAGCACAAGTCTGGGGTGCCACGTCCCATCTGTTTGTATCTACATGGATAAAATCCCTCAGCTTTGTTTGATCTGCTTGGCTTTCTTAGTGATCAAGAAACGCCAAGATCAAGCAGGAGTACAACTGAAGATGAAATTGGAGTGTCAATGTGCCAGGAAATGGAACACGAAGTAATGTAAAACAAAACAGGTTCGCCCTGCAACTCTCGCACTAAATGTACGTGAGAAAACTGCTTTCGCTTTAGCAGCCACTGTCTACACCATTTTGACCACTTTCTCTGTTTCCTGCGGTTGGTCTGAATGTTTTTTGCAACACAAGCTGCGAACACAGACCACAATAGAACTTCCTACATTTCTATATTTCAAAATAACTGAATTACATTTTTGACGTTTATGGTGAGCGTAATCGTTTGCCACTGATATTTCTCTTCTACACCGACAGATGGCGGGCGAGTAGTACATTGGGGTTTGTGTCGTGTGAACACACCACATTTGCAGCGATCTTTTGCATGTACAGACATCTGCGCCGATGTCTGCGCAGACAGATCGTTGCGTGTGGACCGGGCTTTACATTAAGATTCCTGGCAACAGGAAGGAGCTATAAGGACTTTAAATTTTCAACTGCAATTACTAAACAAGCATTGAGTAAAATTATACCCAACACTCCAACACCAGATCTTCGAGATTTTTGAACTTTTGATAATTATTTACAGTAAACAGTCCACAACGATTTTTATTATTACCGTTTCTCAGTTCGCCGGTGCGTCAGCTTCTCGTAATTTTTTCAATTAATGCATTGTATGCAGCTTTCTTTTTGTTCCTGTCACTGTACTCTTTACTTTTAATCTTCCACAAACATGGGTCATTTCTATAAAGTTCAATGAATTCACTGATAAGCTGTCTAGAACACTGAGGAGCGTCAGCCATTTTAATGCTCCATGCGCACAAAGACAAACACTTGCCTGAACAAGCAGCTGTTTCGCTCCAGATTTGCGCCAATCTCCTGTCCACACTCTCCAACTAGTCTGCGCAGATGTGATTTGAACCCACAGATTTGAGACGATTCGCTCAAAGCTCCAACTTCCAGGTTTGCACACACCTCATGTCGGTGCAAATCTCCTGTCCACACGCAACGATCTGTCTGCACAGATGTGATGTGCACAGACATTTGCGCAGACAGAATGTTGCGTGCAGACGGGCCTTATGAGTAAACTATGACATCAGAGCGTAAATAGCTTTAAATGTGTTGGGTATTATTTAACTCGACGCTTGTTTCGATATTGCAGTTGAAAATTCCAAATCCTTGTAGCTCCTTCCTGTTGCTAGGAATCTTAATGTTACCACCAGCCGTTCATGAGGAGAAAATTGCCCTTCTCATACAAGTATTTTTTCTCATAATATGAGGGTTACAAGCTTTAAGAGATAATTATAAGTTTCGACATCCATCCGCAAATAATTTCGCCAGTTCGCAACGAATTTTTTTTTTTTTAATTACCGTTTCTCTGTTTGCCGAGGCGTCAACTGCCCGCAATATTTCAATTAGAGCATTGTATGCTGCTGTCTTTTTGTCTCAGTCACTATATTCTTTACTTTTAATCTTCCACAAACATGGGTGGTTTCTATATATTTCAATGAATTCACTTACAAACTCTCGAGAACACTGACGAGTATCAGCCATTTTAATGCCCTGTGCGCACAAATACAAACACTAGACTGAGCAATAGAGGTGGCAAAAAATAACGTAACTGATAGAAATAACCGGTTACTGAGAAGTAACGGTTACTGCGATAACCATTCCTCTGATTCTGGCAATTATTTCAATAACTGTTTAGTGTCAACAGTGCCTCGCGCCATCTGTTGACCGAAGATCGTACTGCGCATTTGGAAGGCGTTCTATAGACCATGGGAATAACTGTGAGACTGCGCGCCATCTGTTGATAAGAACTGTGTACTATTTCGTGGGCCTTCGTTACTTTTAGCATAAACAATTAAATAAAGTTAATGTCCGAGCCGTGGCTGATAGGAGCTGCAGTGCAGGCATTAACAAGTACGGTCGTTCCCTTAAGCCACCGCCTTACGTGTTAATTTAGCTTGGACGGGTAGTAGAAGGAAAGTTACTTAGGAATTCGAGCGACTATGGAAATAACTGTCAGAGACCTGTATTCTCCTCTGGCAGTTATCGTTATTGGCTCGTAGTTCTAGTTCTCTGGTAGTTATCGGGCTACCACCACAGATAACCTGGAAGCTGGTAATGGAATAACTGTGTGTCTAGACGTTCCTGACACGGTGACTCCAGTTAAAGGTCGTAGTTCCAGGTGATATTTCCAGAGGGGGTAGTAACTGGAGCGAACAAATACACTCCTGGAAATGGAAAAAAGAACACATTGACACCGGTGTGTCAGACCCACCATACTTGCTCCGGACACTGCGAGAGGGCTGTACAAGCAATGATCACACGCACGGCACAGCGGACACACCAGGAACCGCGGTGTTGGCCGTCGAATGGCGCTAGCTGCGCAGCATTTGTGCACCGCCGCCGTCAGTGTCAGCCAGTTTGCCGTGGCATACGGAGCTCCATCGCAGTCTTTAACACTGGTAGCATGCCGCGACAGCGTGGACGTGAACCGTATGTGCAGTTGACGGACTTTGAGCGAGGGCGTATAGTGGGCATGCGGGAGGCCGGGTGGACGTACCGCCGAATTGCTCAACACGTGGGGCGTGAAGTCTCCACAGTACATCGATGTTGTCGCCAGTGGTCGGCGGAAGGTGCACGTGCCCGTCGACCTGGGACCGGACCGCAGCGACGCACGGATGCACGCCAAGACCGTAGGATCCTACGCAGTGCCGTAGGGGACCGCACCGCCACTTCCCAGCAAATTAGGGACACTGTTGCTCCTGGGGTATCGGCGAG
Source organism: Schistocerca cancellata (assembly GCF_023864275.1). Lineage (NCBI taxonomy): Eukaryota > Metazoa > Arthropoda > Insecta > Orthoptera > Acrididae > Schistocerca > Schistocerca cancellata. The sequence continues at coordinate 304,688,286 of NC_064626.1, forward strand.
GACCATTCGCAACCGTCTCCATGAAGCTGGGCTACGGTCCCGCACACCGTTAGGCCGTCTTCCGCTCACGCCCCAACATCGTGCAGCCCGCCTCCAGTGGTGTCGCGACAGGCGTGAATGGAGGGACGAATGGAGACGTGTCGTCTTCAGCGATGAGAGTCGCTTCTGCCTTGGTGCCAATGATGGTCGTATGCGTGTTTGGCGCCGTGCAGGTGAGCGCTACAATCAGGACTGCATACGACCGAGGCACACAGGGCCAACACCCGGCATCATGGTGTGGGGAGCGATCTCCTACACTGGCCGTACACCACTGGTGATCGTCGAGGGGACACTGAATAGTGCACGGTACATCCAAACCGTCATCGAACCCATCGTTCTACCATTCCTAGACCGGCAAGGGAACTTGCTGTTCCAACAGGACAATGCACGTCCGCATGTATCCCGTGCCACCCAACGTGCTCTAGAAGGTGTAAGTCAACTACCTTGGCTAGCAAGATCTCCGGATCTGTCCCCCATTGAGCATGTTTGGGACTGGATGAAGCGTCGTCTCACGCGGTCTGCACGTCCAGCACGAACGCTGGTCCAACTGAGGCGCCAGGTGGAAATGGCATGGCAAGCCGTTCCACAGGACTACATCCAGCATCTCTACGATCGTCTCCATGGGAGAATAGCAGCCTGCATTGCTGCGAAAGGTGGATATACACTGTACTAGTGCCGACATTGTGCATGCTCTGTTGCCTGTGTCTATGTGCCTGTGGTTCTGTCAGTGTGATCATGTGATGTATCTGACCCCAGGAATGTGTCAATAAAGTTTCCCCTTCCTGGGACAATGAATTCACGGTGTTCTTATTTCAATTTCCAGGAGTGTATTTTCGTACTGCTACGGAAATAGCCGCTGGCCATCGCGAATGACAAATAACATGTCAGAAAGTATAACATAATACAGTGGAATATAATAATTATTATCCTCATCACTTGTCATGAGATTGTCAAAATATGTGAATATATCACAGTAACTGCTAATATTTACAGAATTGGTACACTGACAGAATAAAACACAGTTACGTACTTTTAATAAATTTATCGTACACAGAATACCCGATCTTGACTGTTGCAACCAAGTGCTGTCAAAACTGAAATATAGCAGAATTTTTACCTAAGCTGGTCTATCAGTCTCTGTTACGATATTCATCTACAGAGTAGAAGGAGGGGTCAATGGAAGCGTCTGATTCCACCTGTCTGCTTCGACGTAAAGGTGTTGTGGTGTGTGAATGTCATTACGGCACGGTGTTTATGAGTTGGTTTGTGTGTGTGTGGGGGGGGGGGGGGGGCTGTCGATCTAGGTTGCAGTGCCGGAATTTGCTGGTGGTAATTAAATTTTTTTTTCTAGCTGTGATGTTTTGTGTATCTATGATGTATTGAATTTGATTTAATTTATGTAGGGATGATTGATTTGTGGACTTTTGGGATTGTGGTTTTATTTTTCGCAGTTGTAGGTGTTGGTTTTTTGGCATCAGTAGCTGTGGTGGACCTATATAGGTCACCGGAAATTACCGATTCCCATTTTCATAGTTGTGTGTGTTGATGTTTTAGTATCGTCATGTGAGGTTGACCTATATAGGTCAAGGGAAATGTCTGATTCCAATCTTCGTACTTTTAGTTGTGGGTATTGGTGTTTTGGTATGGTCACCTATAGTTGACCTATATTGTTCAAGGGAAGTGTCCGATTCCTGCAGATTTTTGTTGGTGTAGCAGAATGCTGTAATTTTTTTTTCTTTTTGTTCTTCATTTTGTGTTTTGGGATCATGGTGTGTTTTTTTTACTAGCTTGTCCTCACCCTAAAACCTCCAACTTCTCGCAGTTGTCCCATTGGTTTGATTGTATTTTTGGTGGGAAATGTTAGTGTATTATTTATATGTATCTTCGTGTTTGTTGCCATGTGTATGTAGTGACGTCATAAACACACTTAAAATAGCCATTTCCGGCATATTGATGACGGGTGGAATCAGACACTTCTGTATCAAATAGTCTTTCAAACACACTGTAAACCGTGCCTTATCTGAAACCAAGTTTTTAATGGTTGCTGACTTGCTGGCAGTTTATTGAAAATGCATGTTCCTGAATATTGGACCCCTTTTGGACCAAGGTAAGTAATTTTAGGTCTTTATGTAGATTGCTGTTCCCATTTCTAGTACTGATATTATGTATTAAGCTATTGGTTGGAAATACTTGTAACAAATTTCATAAAGGAATAAATATACTAGGAAGCAGTGGTTAGAATACAAAGTTCCTTGAACAGGTTCCTACATGATGTTCTTGAATTGATACCACAAACGATTTTTATTACACGCTTTTACATGCGAAAAACTTTTGCTACGTTTGATAAGTTACCACAGAATATGCTCCCTTATGAAAGAACAGAATGAAAAAATGTGGTATGCCCTTCCCAACTGAATTTATTATCGAGTTGTAGTCCCAGAAATGTAACACTGTCAACCTTTTCGATCTGCATGTCTTCATATGTTATAAACATGCTGTCGCTGGAGAAATCGAGCAGTTTGCAAATCTGACATAAAACTTGGATTAGCGTACTCACACTTTCCCCAATAGGACTAGCTTTTACAGCACAGGAGTAAACGAATGTGTCACATTACGTATATTTTTTGTTGTATTATAAGTCTGTACACTTTATTCTATTATGTGAGCAGCACAAGAAATTAAGCTTCGAATTTAACCTACGGTACTCAGTTTACATATTACTTCATACTTAAAAACGCACGTTGTTAACATTTTACTTAAACAGAGCTTTGGCGAAGTTCCGCGTACTTTCTGTCGCAGCTGCGAAGATAATATTTCTAATAGCGACCGATAACCTACAAACATATAATATGAAACACTAATAATCGTTCTAACATCAACTAAAATGTACCCGGAGTTAATAAGCTAAGGTTATGACACGATTCATACGACATTCCTGCTATTTCACACTACTCACAGTTATACTGATAACTAAACTGATGGATTCCAACCATGTCGTTATTTAACTGTCGGAGTTATCGGTATTCGCTAGCGAAAAATAACTTGGCAGTTATTAATAACGGTTAACGATAACGGTTATCAAGGAATAACTGGAACTGTGATAACGGTTACTCCAGAATAACCGTTTGGCCCACCTCTACGTGAGCAAACAGCCGTTTCGCGCCAGATTTGCGGCGATCTCCTGTCCACACGCTCCAACTTGTCTGCGCAGACGTGGTTTGAACCCACAGATTTGAGAGGTTTCGCTCAAACCTCCAACTCCAACTTCCAGGTTTGCACACACCTCAGGTTGGTGCAAATCTTCTGTCCACACGCAACGATCTGTCTGCGCAGATGTGATGTGCGCAGACATTTGCGCAGACAGATCGTTGCGTGTGGACGGGCCTTCACCGTCAGCCGTTCATGGAGAGAAATTGCTCTTCTCATTCAAGTATTATTTCGTATAATATGAGACGTTACGAGCGTTAAGACACAATTATAAGTGGCACTGCAGCTCTCGCAGCAAATGTACAAGCGAAAAATGCTTTCGGTTTAGCAGCCACTATGTATACCATTTTGACCGCTCTCTCTGTTTCCTGCGTTTTGTCTGAATGTTTTTTGCAACACAAGTTGCGAACACAGACCACAACAGAATTTCTTCAATTCCTAAATTTCAAAATAAATTACTTAAACTTCTGACGTTTTCGGCGAGAGTAGTCGCTTGCCACTGATATTTCATTTCTACACCGACAGATGGCAGGAGAGTAGTAGATTGGAGTTTGCGTCGTGTGAACACAACACATATGCAGCGATCTTTTGCATGTACAGACATCTGCGCAGACAGGTCGTTGCGTGTGGACCGACCTATAGATATTAATGTGTCTATTTTCGAGTCACAGATAAAAAATCGATTGTCTTCTGTGCCGCGGCGTCATCATTGTAAACTGAAAGAAATGAATGTGTTTTCAAAAGTCAGGGCCAGACATTGTATACGTATTTTGTCGCTTGTATTAATTTAAATATTTTTTTCGTTCCAATACATTCGCTACTTATTTTCATCCTTAGTGAGTCAGAGATTTTTGGAAGAATTGTTTTTTCATTCTATACAATTTTACTTTTTGATTTTTGTTTGTAGGAATAGATTTACCTATCTTAACTGCAGTACGGGATACAAATTTTATAGTCGCCACTGTTTTTCGCCTTCGCTTCTACTATATATTATTCTGTTAATACTAGTACTGTCGAAGGCGAAAAGGCTGACATACGAAAAATTTGTATCCCATACTTCAGTTGGAACTATGTAGGTCAACTGAAGAATAGGATACTAATGCTAGCAAAAACGAAAAAAGCGATATACATAACGCTGGCATCCTTTAGCTCAGTTGAACTACGAAAGAAGTATCCAGCTCTTCAGTTGACCTATATAGGTGTTAGCTATTTTTCGCCTTCGCTAGCATTAGTATCTTATTCCTCAGTTACAGGACACAAGTTTTTCGTATGTCGCTTCTTTTCGAATTCGCTAGCACTAGTACCCTGTTCTTCTGTTGACTTATGTAGCTCACCTGAAGGACAGGTAGTTGTAGTTCAGCTGAGGTACAGGATGCCAATATTACGTGTGTTGGTTTTGTTGTTTAGCTAGCAATAGTTTCCTAATCTTCAGTTGACCTATATAGTTCAACAGAAGTAAGGGATTCAAATTTAATGTATGACAGCTCAACTGAAGAACAGGATACTATCTTGATAGTGCAATTGAGGTACAGGACACCAATATTATGTAAGTTGACTTTTTCGTCTTCGCTCTCCTCCATACAGCGAGAGAAGAGCTCTGACAGTTGACGCAGTCTTGGCGCATTTGCTTCGTGCACCCACTACGGCCAGTCAGATCGTGAGCTTTTGTTTACATTACCGTGGCAACGTCCCAGTGTTACCGTAGTGCTGGGCGACCACTGCTTTCAGTCACTTGCGCCACGTGCTACGTTCTGGTTTGTGTGTATACATGTGCACTCCTCTACTGCTGTGAGTTTTTTGCCATATGTTTAAGTGGAAAAGTGTGTATAAGTGGAAAATGGCTGCCTGCAGTGCAGAGAAGAGGGCTTTTGGGAATGGAGCTAAGCTGAAATCCCTAGCCCGCGAATTTATATACAGATTGCGTGTTTACTTTGAAAGAAAAGTGACAATGGTGACATATCAGTGAGTAAAGTGGTTGACAGATTGGCACAGGCATTGTACATCTCCACAGCGACAGTGACGAGAGTCACAAATGATAAGGAGGCTGCCAATTCAGATGCGAACCCTATTATTGTGACACCTGGAAAGTCAAGGAAGAGACTGTGTCGTGTGACTCAAAGAGACAACTTTGACGAAAATGCTATCAGGCAACACATATGCGTGTACTACAGTAGGAAGGAGTATCTGACACTTAAAAAGTTGATGGGATCACTGTTGGACAATGGTTTGTTCTCAGGCAGAACGTCATGCCTCTCCATTGGTTTGAAAATAATTGGCTTCCGTTGGAAAAAGTTCTCCGGACGAAAGGTATTAACAGAACACGGACACATTGTATCATTAAGATGTTATTTACTGCGCGAGTTGCTAGCAGTGAATCCGGAAAATGTAATATGGATTGGCGAAACATGGGACAATGTGCGTCATGCATGTTCCGTCACATGGACAAACGACACGTGCCATGGAACTACGAGTGTGACAACTGGTAAGGGAGGGCGACTAATTAAGTTCATGCTAGCTCTATGAACGGTTGAACGGTTTTGTGCTCAGTGCTGTGATGATGTTTCAGTCAACGAAAAAAAACTGTCGACTACCACGAGGAGATGAATGCAGATACATTCAAAGACTGGTTTGTAACTCGTTTGTTACCAGACATAGTTCTGGTAGTGTTTTTGTAATGGACAATGCGACCTACCATTCTGTACAATTAAATAAGGCACCAACGGCTGCTGCAAGGAGAGACGAAATGGTCATCTGGTTGAAAGATAATAACATATGCTTTGAACAGAATATGTGGAAAGAGGAACTTCTGGAATTAGTGAAGCGATACAAGGCACAGAAGACACATTATGTGATTGGTACATTAGCAGGGAACCACGGCCACAAAATTATACGTCTTCCACTGTACCACTGCCATTACAACACAATTGAACTCATTTGGGCTCAAATAAAAGCAGATATTGTGGAGCGAAACAAAACCTTTATGTTGCGAGACAGAGCAGCTGGTAAATGAGGCTGTCACACGAATAACGCCAGAAAGTTGGAAGAACGTCGTGAACCATGTGTGGAAAGAGATTACAAGGTCAAACATAGTAGAAGCTGTAAGAGAAGAATCCGTTCATAATATTGTAATCAGGCGATAAGGACAGCAGCAGCAAAGATACCGAAAACTGTGGCCGTGACAAGAGATGACCAATCAGATGACGATGATCTTGGGGTTTCCATTCTCCCACACGAAAAATACAGGTAACGTCCGTATTCGATATGTTACACATAACATTTTTGCAATTTCCTTTACCTTGTTAATGTTGAAAATCTGATTGTGTTTAATTTTTATTTTGGATGGAAGAATAGTCCGGGTAATTTTTTTAAATGTATTTTGTTGTTATATGATCCAGAGCTCATTTTCAAGTACAGTGACTTATTTATATATCAGAAGATATCAGACTGGTATGAAATACAACGAAATCTGAACTGTATAACTATAAAATAAAAATTGTTGTATGTGAGGTCCGCCAGTTGTGCAAAACACCATTTTTTCTCAGTACCCAAACATGTTTCGGCACCACTGTGCCATCATCAGTGGGTTTTCGTTTTTATTTATTCTGCAGTGTGAACATTTTTGTTAAATGATGATAAAATTATGTGCATTTGTAGTACAAACAAGAGATCGTTTCTTTTTTAAAATACCTTTATATTTGGTGTGCATGAATTTTCTGGATCACTTCTGTGTTAATTACTACAGGTAGGGGGGCTGATCCAGAAATCGGCATGGAAGAAATGGCTGGAGCCATTACCAGAGCGGGCAGTAGGCAGTCATAGTGTGACCACAGAGTACAAACAAGAGATCGTTTCCTTTTTTTAAATACCTTTACATTTGTTGTGCACGAATTCTCTGGATCACTTTTGTGTTAATTACTACAGGTAACTTGTTATCTGCAACCAGACAATGTTGATGACCATCTACCTGTAGTAATTAACACAAAAGTGATGCAGAAAATTCATGCAAACCAAATGTAAAGGAGACGTCAAACTGTCCGGAAGGAGGCTGTGCATGTCTGTCCACTTTACTATGTTGGCAAGGGACACTCGCAAGTGTCTAGGAAACGCAATTGTGCTGCACATCTGGCCAGACGAAACGTTCAGTGGCTAGTCTTGTCGCTGCCCGCATTCTGGGATGGGCCAGATTGTGTAAAGCGTCGAAGCCAAGGGTCGAGGGAAGCCAGTAGAAACGTCGCAGAGGACCAGGGTCGATGACCCGAGCAGGGTAAGAGGTTTGATGGCGAGCGAAGACTCGTCGTCCTAAACCGATCACTGTATGTTCACGTCTTCAGTCTGAAGTCGCGCGAGTTCATCTAAGTTCAAGGGTGCGGAGGTCACATAGATAAGAGATAGCTTTTTCTGCACCACAGATGTAACAAGCGTCTGAAGAATGTTGGCAAGCATCACGGCTGGAGACCTTTGCTGGGTTGCGTATTGCATCAACGAGAGGTTTATGGTCCGAGTAGATAGTGAAAGGATGGCTCTCCACGTCGCTCCTGAGGTATTGGACTGCCTCATAAACTGTGAGAAGCTCGCGGTCGAAATCCGACCGTTTACACTGACTCCTGGTTAGTTTTTTCCAAAAGAAACGAAGTAGTTGCGTGGAGTCCGCGGTGTATTGTTGTAATGCAGTGCTCACAGCTGACTCACTAGCAACGGTAGTAATAGAAATACGGGCCTCAGGGTCGGGTTGGGCGAGAGTGACTGCTTTCGCGATGGCCGTTTTCAGATTGTCGAATGCGTCGAGTATGGGCTTAGTCCAGTCCAACTTTTGTTTCCCTGTGGTATTTTAACCAGAGAGGCGTCGGTAAGTGCTGACTGGACAGAGGCAGCCCGAGGGATATGGCATTCATAAAAGTTTACCACACCCAGAAAAAAATGGAGTTGAGCGTAATTCTCAGGAAGAAGCAGTGCGAGAATGGTTTCGACATAAGAATCCGTTAGTCAGAGGCCATCGGCCGAGACTGTATGGGCAAGGAATGTAGCTGAACTAGAACAGAGTTGAGTTTTGTCGTGGTTGATAATCACACCGTTGGCCGTGAGATGTGCACGAACTGCGTCAAGGTGAAACTGGTGTTCCTTGGCAGATGAGGAAAAGATCAGTATGCCACCCAAATAGGCAAAAGTAAAGGCAGAGGTAGCAAAATTGAATCAATGAAACATTTCCATGTCTGTGCAGCGTTTTTCGAGCCGTAACGCATGTCACAGTATTCATATAGGCCAAAGAGTGTGATGATGGCCATCTTTGGAATATCCAGTGGGCGCATGGGAGTTTGGTGATATGCCTTCGAACAGTCTAAGATAGAGAAGAATTTCGAGCCGTGCAGTAACTGAGTGAAATCCTGGATATGAGGACTGGGATAGTTATCGATTATTGTCCTAACATTAAGGGACCTTTAGTCCCCATGAGTAACGAGCAGTCCTTCTTAGGCATGACACAGGAGTGATGCAGAATGAAGACAAAGTAGACGCAGATGATGATTCCAAAAGAAGCGGCTCTGTGGACAAGCTGTGTATAGTACTCCATACGTGAGCCAAGTCAGCAGAGGTGGCTCCTTGTTTTGTGAGGGAGCCTGTCAATCTGTGTATGCACATCCGATAAACTGGAGAGACGTGTAGAAATTCCTTCAAGCAGAGATGCACATGTGGAAAGCGTAGACAAGGATGTGGAGAGCAGAGTCATGCTGAACTCGTTAGAGCACAGAATGGTAGAACCAGATGCATGGTGGAGCATTGCAACCTGCAGGTCAGTCGAAAATCCATAATGGTGTAGAAATTCCAACCTGATCACAGGTTCATCCACATCGGCGACATGGAAGGTCCAAGGAAAGGTCACGACCGGTGATAGGTGAAGCAACATCTTGATGGAGCCAAGGACCGTGATAGGAGAGTGATTTGCGGCGATCAAAGTGAGGTTAGCAGGAGAAAGTGTGTTGACCGCTTGTGTGGCTGGGATAATGCTGACATCAGCGCCAGTATCAACGAGAAACCACGTGCCCAATTACAAGTCCATGATGTAGAGGTGATACTCCGCTGGAGCAAGTGGTGCGATGTCGGAAGGTAGGCGCCGTGGACAATCATGGCAGGTGCCTTATATGCCCACCCCCCCACGCACACCTAACATGACCACTGGAAACGTTTGGGTATGCACAAGGTGCGCGGCAGTTGCGAGAAGTGTCACCTTAGGTTGCATGGTACCAGCATAGCAGGTAAGCATGGAGGCAAGGTGGTGTGGAGTGGGCAGAGCACGCAGCTGACTATGTCGTAGCCCAAGACTGCTAAGTCTGCTGTTCGGACAAGGTCGGCTGCTGTCAGGAGGTCGCAGGCAGTACCTCCTGTAGGCCACCAGGAGGCAGCTCCTGGCAGGTCACTGAGCTGTTGAGGTGTTTGTGCTGGCCCCTATCAGCAAGGTGCGGAACCAAAGGTGCAGGCATGCCAATTGAAGGTGAAGGCAATGTCATCCGTGACAGGTGGTGTCGGTGAGAAATGATTGCATAGACCCGATCAGCCACGCATAGACGAACGGCGAGAGATTCAGTTATGTGAGATAGTAGATGAAATTGTAAATCCGATGGAAGCTTGACCATCCAAAAGTTCCACAGCGTGGCGTCTGGTAGTGCTTGGTTATCAATTAATGCATGAAGCCACCGCCAAAGCTGCGAATATATGTGGTCATTGAGGTGCTCGTCATGGATGATGTGGTGGATAGCCTCTGCTGGAAGGTGAGAAAGACGTTTGGTGAGCAATGTTTTTGCCAATAAATACTTGTACGAGGAAGGCAGTGAGAGAAACAGATCACTGATGAGGTCTGGATGAGCATGGAGGTGGCTCACCTGGCAGACGAAGCGTGTGTTGTCGTCCGAAATCCCGTGGATATCCAGTAGATGATCCAGCAATGTGAACCAAGTCTTACGGTTGTCCTTTTGCAACGCAGGCAGGTTAGGAAACCTGCCGGGTAACACATGTTGATATAGACCTGGGAGACGAAGATCTGCATGAGATGTGTAGGTAGCACCTGACGTCGGGAGTGCAGCAGTGCTGGACGATGTATTGCACGAGGCCTGTGTGGGGCGGCAGCTGCAACCAGCACACGATGTGGAGGGAGCCGGTACAACCAACGATGTGTCCCAACTGCAGGCCCAGAGGTGGACGCAGAGCAGGTGTAACAACCAGTGCTGTTGTAAACAGCAGGCAGAAGGTAGTCGCGATGTAGCCAAGAGGGGGGGCTGATCCAGAAATCGGAATGGAAGAAATCGCTGGTGCCATTACGAGAGCAGGCAGTAGGCAGTCATAGTGTGCCCACGGAGTGATGGTCGTGGAAACCAGCACGGTCGACCGAGTGGAGTTGCCAAGACATCGTGTGGAGTGGGGGGGGGGGGGGGGGTGTAGTGCTGTCAGGCATATAAGAATGTGCGACCCAACAGTGTCGGCACATCAGACCAAACCGAAGGCGACTGCTAAGCTGACAGATGAAACACACCGTCCTTCACATGATTATCATTCACAATGTCACTAAGTGGCATGCACTGTCCACGTAGCAGCCATTGCTGCGTAATAGCATTTGACATGGCCACCAGTATGGCTGGGGCCAGGTAATTGTTCACATTTAACCAAACGTACATTAGGAACATTAGTAAAAACGCAAGCACAAAACAACACTGGTAGATCCATTGTTCCGAAGACAATGTGGACCAGTACATGAAGTCTGTTACAGAATAAAAGAAGCACAACATAATTCCTGAACACACAACGATAATGTTGGGGTCACCACTTTGGATATTACAAGTCATAGATGGGTAATAACACACTTTTGCAGTCGAATGACATTTATTTAAATGCCAGACAAGGCGAATACAATATGGCTGTACGAATATAGCCCGCAGAGAGAGCTAGAAATAAGTAGAATCAAAGATCATTGGGTCCAAAGACATGACGCTTCATGCCAGAGGCGCCACAATCTCATTAATGTAATTTGTTTTTTGCTGGTATATTTCGAATAACCAAAACGAGAATGATGTGATGTGAAAAGAAAGCTTTCGTAATACATTTTATTCCACTTTGCTGTATTCATGTCAACAGCAAATGAAGTTGGAAGTCCAAAAGGAATGCTTGTTGCTTACTAATAGGGGTTCTCGTTCGTTTTCAGCTTTCAACTCATATGCACAACACTTTTAATGTTCATGTTTGCAACTTACTCACCTATATGATCTATGTTAGCCCATAAACGTGTTAAATAAGGAAAGAAGCAAGAGATGATATCATCTTTTGTGCTTGTCAACAAAGTGCAGTAGTATTCTATTACTTAGTTGACCTATGTAAGTCGGCTGAAGTATGGTGATACAAATTTTACATTTGTCGCTTTTTTTCGCTTTTGCATAGTTCAACTGAGGTACAGGATGCCAATGTTACGTATATCGGTTTTTTCGTCTTCAATAGCATTAGTTTCATATTCTTCAGTTGACCCAAGTAAGTCAACTGAAGTATGGGATACAAATTTCACACACATCAGTATTTTAGGCTTCGCTAATACTAGTCACTGAAGTTCGGGATACAAATGTAATGTATGCCCCTATTTTTCACTTTCGTTAGCAGTAGTATCCTGTTCTGCAGTTGACTTACATAGCTCAACTGAAGAACAGGATACTGTCTTCATATTTCAACTGAGGCACAGGATGCCAATGTTAAATATGTTTTTTTCGTCTTCGCTATCAGTAGTATACTATTCTTCAGTTGACCTATATAGTGCAGATTAGCTGAAGTTCGGGATACAACTCATATGTGTCAACTGAGGCAGTCCATGCTAATGTTACTTCTGTCCCTTTTTTTTCTTTTGTGCACTAGCATCCCATACTTCAGTTGAGCTATATAGGTCAACTGAAGAATAGGATACTAGGACTCAAAGAAGTGATTTACCTAACATTATATATAGATATATATATATAGATGTACATGATATATGTCTACCAGATGTCTGCTCTGTTCTGCATTCCTTTATTTTTCAACATTCGTCTTTACTGTTAAATCTGTGCAGTACGAGATACAAATATAACATTCGTCGACTTTTTCGCCTTCGCTAGCAATAGTATCCCATTCTTCAGTTGACCCTGTAGGTCAGCTGAAGTACGGGATACAAGTTTTGCAGATTTTGTTTTTTTTCGCCTCTGCTACTACTAGCATCCTATGTAGGCCAACTGAGGTAAGATGTGCAAGTATTTTGTGTACCGGTCTTTTCGCCTTCGACAGTGCTAGTATCGACTGAAAAATAGTGCAGTTATATGAGGGTTAGGAAACGTGAAAAAAAGCGATAACAGTAAAATTTGTTTCCCATGCTGCAGTAAAGATAGACAAATCTATTCCTACAAACGAAAATCAAAACATAAAAATTGTCCAGAACGAAAAACAGTTCTTCCAAAATATCTCAAAATCATTAAGAATAAAATTAAGTACCGAACGATTTGGAAAGAACAAATTATTTAAACTGATGCAAGCGACAAAAATCGTACACAATGTCTAGACCCCCCCCCCCCCATGAACCATGGACCTTGCCGCTGGTGGGGAGGCTTGTGTGCCTCAGCGATACAGATAGCCGTACCGTAGGTACAACCACAACGGAGGGGTATCTGTTGAGAGACCAGACAAACGTGTGGTTCCTGAAGAGGGGCAGCAGCCTTTTCAGTAGTTGCAAGGGCAACAGTCTGGATGATTGACTGATCTGGCCTTGTAACAATAACCAAAACGGCCTTGCTGTGCTGGTACTGCGAACGGCTGAAAGCAAGGGGAAACTACGGCCGTAATTTTTCCCGAGGGCATGCAGCTTTACTGTATGATTAAATGATGATGGCGTCCTCTTGGGTAAAATATTCCGGAGGTAAAATAGTCCCCCATTCCGATCTCCGGGCGGGGACTACTCAAGAGGATGTCGTTATCAGGAGAAAGAAAACTGGCGTTCCACGGATCGGAGTGTGGAATGTCAGATCCCTTAATCTGGCAGGTAGGTTAGAAAATTTAAAAAGGGAAATGGATAGATTAAAGTTAGATATAGTGGGAATTAGTGAAGTTCGGTGGCAGGAGGAACAAGACTTCTGGTCAGGTGACTACAGGGTTATAAACACAAAGTCAAATAGGGGTAATGCAGGAGTGGGTGTAATAATGAATAGGAAAATAGGAATGCAGGTAAGCTACTACAAACAGCATAGTGAACGCATTATTGTGGCCAAGATAGATACGAAGCCCACACCTACTACAGTAGTACAAGTTTATATGCCAACTAGCTCTGCAGATGACGAAGAAATTGAAGAAATGTATGATAAAATAAAAGAAATTATTCAGATTGTGAAGGGAGACGAAAATTTAATAGTCATGGGTGACTGGAATGCGAGTGGAGGAAAAGGGAGAGAAGGAAACGTAGTAGGTGAATATGGATTGGGGCTAAGAAATGAAAGAGGAAGCAGCCTGGTAGAATTCTGCACACAGCACAACTTAATCATAGCTAACACTTGGTTTAAGAATCATGATAGAAGATTGTATACATGGAAGAATCCTGGAGATACTAGACGGTATCAGATAGATTATATAATGGTAAGACAGAGATTTAGGAACCAGGTTTTAAATTGTAAGACATTTCCAGGGGAAGATGTGGACTCTGACCACAATCTATTGGTTATGACCTGTAGATTAAAACTGAAGAAACTGCAAAAAGGTGAGAATTTAAGGAGATGGGACCTGGATAAACTGAAAGAACCAGAAGTTGTATAGAGTTTCAGGGAGAGCAAAAGGGAACAATTGACAGGAATGGGGGAAAGAAATACAGTAGAAGAGGAATGGGTAGCTTTGAGGGATGAAGTAGTGAAGGCAGCAGAGGATCAAGTAGGTAAAAAGACGAGGGCTAGTAGAAATCCTTGGGTAACAGAAGAAATATTGAATTTAATTGATGAAAGGAGAAAATATAAAAATGCAGTAAATGAAGCAGGCAAAAAGGAATACAAACGTCTCAAAAATGAGATCGACAGGAAGTGCAAAATGGCTAAGCAGGGATGGCTAGAGGACAAATGTAAGGATGTAGAGGCTTATCTCACTAGGGGTAAGATAGATACTGCCTACAGGAAAATTAAAGAGACCTTTGGAGATAAGAGAACAACTTGTATGAACATCAAGAGCTCAGATGGAAACCCAGTTCTAAGCAAAGAAGGGAAAGCAGAAAGATGGAAGGAGTATATAGAGGGTCTATACAAGGGCGATGTACTTGAGGACAATATTATGGAAATGGAAGAGGATGTAGATGAAGATGAAATGGGAGATACGATACTGCATGAAGAGTTTGACAGAGCACTGAAAGACCTGAGTCGAAACAAGGCCCCTGGAGTAGACAACATTCCATTGGAACTACTGACGGCCTTGGGAGAGCCAGTCCTGACAAAACTCTACCATCTGGTCAGTAAGATGTATGAGACAGGTGAAATACCCTCAGACTTCAAGAAGAATATAATTCCAATCCCAAAGAAAGTAGCTGTTGACAGATGTGAAAATTACCGAACAATCAGTTTAATAAGCCACAGCTGCAAAACACTAACACGAATTCTTTACATACGAATGGAAAAACTAGTAGAAGCCAACCTCGGGGAACATCAGTTTGGATTCTGTAGAAATACTGGAACACGTTAGGCAATACTGACCTTACGACTTATCTTAGAAGAAAGATTAAGGATAGGCAAACCTACGTTTCTAGCATTTGTAGACTTAGAGAAAGCTTTTGACAATGTTGACTGGAATACTCTCTTTCAAATTCTAAAGGTGGCAGAGGTAAAATACAGGGAGCGAAAGGCTCTTTACAATTTGTACAGAAACCAGATGGCTGTTATAAGAGTCGAAGGACATGAAAGGGAAGCAGCGGTGGGGAAGGGAGTAAGACAGGGTTGTAGCCTCTCCCCGATGTTATGCAATCTGTATATTGAGCAAGCAGTAAAGGAAACAAAAGAAAATTTCGGAGTAGGTATTAAAATCCATGGAGAAGAAATAAAAACTTTGAGGTTTGCCGATGACATTGTAATTCTGTCAGAGACAGCAAAGGACTTGGAAGAGCAGTTGAATGGAATGGATGGTATCTTGAAGGGAGGATATAAGATAAACATCAACAAGAGCAAAACGAGGATAATGGAATGTAGTGGAATTAAGTCGGGTGATGCTGAGGGAATTAGTTTAGGAAATGAGACACTTAAAGTAGTAAAGGAGTTTTGCTATTTGGGGAGCAAAATAACTGATGATGGTCGAAGTAGAGAGGATATAAAATGTAGACTGGCAATGGCAAGGAAAGCGTTTCTGAAGAAGAGAAATTTGTTAACATCGAGTATAGATTTAAGTGTCAGGAAGTCATGTCTGAAAGTATTTGTATGGAGTGTAGCCATGTATGGAAGTGAAACATGGACGGTAAATAGTTTGGACAAGAAGAGAATAGAAGCTTTCGAAATGTGGTGCTACAGAAGAATGCTGAAGATTAGATGGGTAGATCACATAACTAATGAGGAAGTATTGAATAGGATTGGGGAGAAGAGAAGTTTGTGGCACAACTTGACCAGAAGAAGGGATCGGTTGGTAGGACATGTTCTGAGGCATCAAGGGATCACCAATTTAGTATTGGAGGGCAGCGTGGAGGGTAAAAATCGTAGGGGGAGACCAAGAGATGAATACACTAAGCAGATTCTGAAGGATGTAGATTGCAGTAGGTACTGGGAGATGAAGAAGCTTGCACAGGATAGAGTAGCATGGAGAGCTGTATCAAACCAGTCTCAGGACTGAAGACTACAACAACAACAACATGTCTAGACCTGTTTCTATAAAATACATTCATTTATATCAATTCACAGAGATGACACTTCGCCACAGAAAATAAGCGATTTATTATCTGTGACTCGAAAATAAAGACGTTAATATTTATGAGTAAACTATGACATCATTGTATCCTGTTCTTCATTTGACCCATTGTATTGAAGCCAGTGTGAGCGGGTGGACGCTCGCTCGCTCGCTCAAAATGACAAACCTTTCCTGGGCTTGACTGTGAGTAGGTTAAGCGCCTGGTGCGCTGTTCCTACCATTCTTCTTTGGTTGGGGTAGTTGTGCCTCGCTTCTTGGATATCCTTCTTTTGAGAATGGCTCCTAGACCTTCCTCAGGGTGGTGGGATAGGTTTCTATTCCCACAGCAGGTCAGGCCAGTGCATGGTTGGCCTATGGTGGATCTGCTGGCCCAAGACTTTGATGAGCCAGTTCTCGGAGTTTTTCGTCTTCGCATAGAACTAGTGTGCTGTTTGCTTGTACCTATTTCGCAGTTGCGGGATGCCATTATCTTCGTGTAGCCTTTGCGTGCTATATCTGCTCGGAAGGCGCAGATCGAGCTTCAGAGCCCTGTTTTGCACCCTCTGCAGCGTCCCAGCGTTCGTGTCGGTCGCGTTTCCCCACAATACCACTGTGTAGTCTAACACTGGCCTGATTAGACTCATGTACAGTGTGATGCCGTGGTGTGAAGACAACGAGGACGGCGGGTTGATTAGAGGGTATAGTGCGCGAAGTCGCCCTAGTGCTTTGCCCTTGACGTCTCTGATAAGCGACAGCCATGTCAGTCTTTGATCCAGAGTGACTCCAAGGTAGCAGCTGGTCTTGCTCTACGGGATGGGACCTCCCACGATGGTAACTGGCGGCAGGTCAGGTGGCAGCAACTTTCTTGAGAATACTACTTCCTGGTTCTTGACAGTATTGTATTTCAGCTGCCATTTTTTTGGCCACGTTCCGAGCATGTCGCAGCCAAGTAGTCTTCTCATTACTGCCACGTTCATACTTCGCATGAGTAGCGCTGTATCATCAGCATATATGGCCAATTTCACGTGCGTCACCCACGTGGCGTCGGTGGTGTAGAGCGAGTACAACAGGGGTCCAAGCACTGATCCCTGTGGCACTCCCACTCGAATTGGCCACTGCGTCAATCTTCCGTCATCAGTGTGGATGTGGAAGACTCCATGCCAAAGGATACCAATGATGGTCGTCAGGGTCTGTTGGGCTCTCACTAGCAGGTTTCATAAGAAAGAGCTGTCAATTCCATCAGCTCCTCCTGCCTTTCTGATGTTCAGTGACTACAGCTGCTCTGCTACTTTCTCTTCCTCCATAGGGGTGTTCTCATCATTCTCTTGCCTCGCTGATAGGTACATTTACATTGGAATTTCTTCATCCACATGTCATATGTGATCCAGGTCCACGTCGTCTTCCATAGCTGTGGAGTTCTCCATTGCGAAAGTGTCTGCTAATATGCTGGTCTTCTTGTCTTGGTTGCAGATGTAGTTTTGTCCAACCTGTAGTGGCAGGATACATTGCCACCGGCAAAGGAAACTTTTCACTACCTGCCATGTGCTGCCATCCTCTGGGTTTAGGGAGGAGACCAGGCCATCCCAATCCCAGTTCCTGCGGTCTTCCACCACTGCCTTGATTTCTCACCTCATCTGGTTTAAGCGGCACTTGGTAACCGGCTGGTGTGTGAGCTGCCACTTTTGGAAGGCCCTGTTATTTCCCTGATGGGCTCAATGATGTGAGGAGGGAGCTTCCAGGAGTGTGCCCACTGCTGAGGTTGACTCCTCAGTGTGGCTGCTTCTGCTACTTGTAAAATTGGGCGGTTCATGGATTCAAGAGTGGCATTGTACCCTTGGTGTCAGGGCCCGGCAGGTCCTCCAGCATGTCGAGAACTTCGTTGTCACAGCGCTGTAAGTTAAACTTCTTGTAGCAGTGGCGGGCAGGTAGCACAGTACCTACTATGTCAATATCGTAAATAACTGGCAGATGGACCAATGACATGGCGCAGCGAGTTGTGTCAGCCGAATGTTGCTCAACAACTTTGATGATGGCTATGTCAAGGACGTCTGGCTGCCCTCTGGCAGGGTAGATCGTCGGGTCGAACAGCCCCACTATGATGTCGCCGTTTTACTGGGCAGCGTGCAGGAAGTGGCGATCACTGACATTTATGAGGTGGGAGTTCCACTGTGTGTGCATTGCGTTAAAGTCACCCGCAATGAAGATCCTTCCCCCCCCCCCCCCAACGTCAGCAATGCTTGAATGTCAGCAGCCTCCAAGTTCTCTCTTGGCAGTTGGTAGGCCGCAATGAAGATGATCTACCTGACTGTGGTGTTGACAGTGACTCCTGTTGCCTCCACAGTGTCCAGCGCAGGCAGATGCACCAAGTGGTGTTTCAGCGAACTCTTATTGTATATGGCAGTGCCACTGCCAGCCATCAGCCTGTTGTTTCGGTAGCATTGGTAGTTTGTGGCTCGCACATTGACATCCCAGAGTGCCCCTGAGAGCTAAAACACTAAGAAGAACCGCTTCTCGGCTTTTGGCAAGATCAATGTGTAGTAGTGTTTAATATATAACAAAAGCTTTGAGGTGAGTTTTGCACATGAGACAGATGTCGATTCCCTTGTCATGGAGGAATTGGCGAAACTCACCTTGCTGGGGACAGAGACTGCGAAAGGTTCTTCATGGGAATGGCGCTGGCCTGGAGGGCTGCCATAACTGCTGTCACCAGGACTGGCAGTTGCTGTAGGAGCTCACTGAGTGATCTCAGGAGTGATCGGAGTACTCTGGCGCCTTCTCTCTGGGCAGGGGCAGCCATTGTGGCTGGAGCAGTGCACTGCGACTGGGCAGCAGCTGCTGGCTGTTGTGTGGCTCGTTTTGCGGGCCACAGTTTGGTGAGGGCGGGTGGGCGCTCCGTGCGTCGGACTTGCACTCTGGGTGCTGTTTGCAGAGCAGCTGCTTCTTTGTCTGGCTGTTCCAAGGTTGCTACGGTAGGCTGCGGCTGTTGGTGTGGGTTTGCAGTGGGTGCTCCCCCTTTGACGGCATCCACGAAACTGGTGCCAAACCGCACCTTCTTACATGGCGCTGCCTTTCCTTCTTGAACGCCTTGCAGCCCCTGTAGCTTGCCACACGAGGCTCACTGCAGTTGCAGCATCATGGCGCATGTTCTTTCTTCAGAGAGCATTTGACGCAACAAGACAGCATGAAGCAATACTGCACCACATGGTCTAGGTCCTGCCACAAGTAGCATTGAGGCAACCTTCTCTTAGCTTGAAGCAGCTAGACTGTCACTTGTACTCAGGCAACGTGCTGCAGCTGGAAAATCTTACAATTTTCGACGTTGTCAATCAGGACAACACAGAACAGAGGCATGTCCCTGTGCGTCCTTGGAGACTTCATCAGGCTCATCGATCGGACACCATAGCCCAACGCCTCCAGTCCCTCCTTCAGGTGGCTAAGCTCCATCTTCATTGGAAGGCAGCGTATGACCACCTTGAGGAGTTTGAGGGGGTCTGCATTGTACATGTAGCAGTGGAGCCCCTCCTTTCTGAACATGTGTGCTTCAGTGCTGCTAATTTTGAGCTTGAGAAGGTCATTTTTGTTGACAACGCCTGTTAGTAGTTCGATTCCTGTGATCAGGTGCAGGAAATTGTTGTAGGTACCACCCCAACGGACGACAACAGGCGGAGGGGGTTGAGGTTTCCTCCCCTGTGACAGCTCAGTGCCACTCATGCCAGCGTCCCCCAACTCAGGTATACCACTGAAACGATTTTCCATTGGTAGTTGTTGCACTGGCTGGAGTACTTTGGCCTCAGCAGTGTGCTTCCGGCTTGGGAGGATAAATCTCTCTCCATCTCCCTTCTGATTAGGAGCAGGCGCAGCAACTTCCTTCTGCAGCCTCTTCTTTGACCGCAACTTTCTGCTTGTGCTTCTGCTTTCTGCTTGCATTGTGGAGTCTCCTTCATCAGAGGCAGCTCTGCATTTCCGTGATGGCTGCGAAGATTTCAGGTGTTTGCGATCTTCTGGGGCCGCACCCTTAGGGAGAATTCCCTTTACGAACACCAAGGCATCAGCCGTATACTGGGTGGATACTTCTGTCTTATCGGCATTCGGCGAGGTAAGCTACACTGCTGCGTGCGGCGCAGGGGCAGCGGCTTGTGTGGTGGGCGTGACCACCGACCGCCATCTGCATCTTCCAGCTACCACAATGATTTTTGCGTCCCCATCTTGGCAGTAGAGGTAGCCTCCTGTAGCCATGTGGTGCATGGCAGCGTTGTATCTGCCTGACCACTCGCTTCTGCAGCCGAGACTGCATCCGCATAACGACCTTCTGACCCTCTAGTAGCGTCCCTTTCGTGTTCCACTGCCAGAGACTGGTCCGTCGTAGGTGACAAGCAGGAGGGTACTGCTGATGGAGCAAGCTTCACCAGAGTTTCTTTGTGTATGTATGGTGCATTACGCTTATGTTTCAGCTGGTATGATGCAGTCCATATTTCATTTTGGTGTGTGGGTATCACCTGTATTTCTATTATGATCATTATTCCTATGC
The DNA here is from genome assembly GCF_023864275.1 of Schistocerca cancellata. Lineage (NCBI taxonomy): Eukaryota > Metazoa > Arthropoda > Insecta > Orthoptera > Acrididae > Schistocerca > Schistocerca cancellata. Next base: position 304,708,945 of record NC_064626.1, read on the forward strand.
ACTGTTACTTTATTTGTGTTCTCAGTAAAATTATTTTTGACAGTTTTGGCTCCAGTGATGCTATATGTTTACGATGATAATTATATTTCATGGGAAGTCAGTGATTACATCTAAAATTATTTTTGACAGTTTCAGCTCCAGCGATACTATATGTTTACCATGAAAACAGTGATCACTGGGTTTCACATAGTTAATAAATGTTGTCTTTATACCCCCCCCCTCAAAGGTGTGGGCGACAGAGTAGAAATTTTTACATTATGATGCGGGCAGTGATAAGATGAATCAACATTAAACCTATACTGTCAAAATCTATCAACAGTTGGCCTGAAGACTTTGAAAATATTATGGCACCTCCATTGCAGAAAAGAGACATTCATGTTTGAAAAGACATTCACGAAGAGGCACAGGCATCTAATGAATGATTTACAAAACCTTTTACAATCCAAGAATTAGAAATGGTCAGGGGTGGCTTCCGAGGCAGTGCTGCTGTGCTGTGGCACCACTTGTATAAAAAAGAAAGAAAGAGAAATCTATGTGAACTGCACATAAAACATTGTTGTGGAGTATGTATTTTCTGATTGAAGAGGCGTGTTTCGCTACGCGTGCTCTCACGGTAGTTTTCAGAAGCTTGGAGCCAACTACAGATTGGCACCGTCTGTCCTCATAAGTGCTGTGTGAAAGGCTCAGTTGTCGGGTTACTACATGCTTCTTATGGCAGACGTGGTGCCACAGCTTGTCTGACTCATAACTTTATGTCCCTTCTGCCAGATAGGAATAAAGTGCAGGACTTAGAGAAGCACGATCTGCCATCTAGCGACCATGTTGAAATACATTGGACCACAGATTTCTTGTAATTCAGTTTACCTTTCTGCAGGTTAATGCTAAGGCATTCCTAAACGCTAATTAATGCTTAATTAAATCGAATACAGAAATAATACACTTAAATGTCGTTATAAATAGCTTGAAGAGACATTGTAATAAATAACTATATGTAATTTGAATATCATTATGCCCTTAGATTTTGAAACCAAGAGGCATTATTTCAGTACTAGTATATCTCACAACTGCAGAGCTATTGCTACAGAACAAAAAAACTAACGTATTCACCACGTGTTGAGCAACTGTTTTCCAAATAAAGGTGTAATATTTCTGTTTACAGTCGTTATGTTCATTTAATACAGTGCTGTACAAACACATTGTAGTTATTGCAAGGTCAATGTTATCTGTAAGGGAAAATTCAGTTGACTGTTAAAATATCTAACATGAACAGAGTAAATGAGTTGTTAAAAACGGCATTTAGTGGCAGGACTCTCAGATAAAAAAAACACTAGGTAGGCCACTCCCAAATCTGAATCTACTAAAGCAAACAAAAAATCCATGCCGTAAATTCAATCTAGAGTTTACCAAAAGAAGAAATGGATTGGTGGTTGTGAAGAAAGCGATGCTATTTCTTCTTTTCCTTGTATATTATTTGGGGGAAAGTTTCATTGGTGTAAGGCTGGAAAAACTGATATTGGGCGTATGTTATCTAAAATGAAAGTATATGAAATGTCAAAGTGATACATGAATAATGCAGTTAGCCTTTCATTTCTAGGCAAAACCAACATTCAGCAGAAATTAGATTCGCAATATAGACAAACAAATGACAGCCACAACAAACACATAGAAAAGAATAGATATATATTGAATTTAATTGTAAACTGTATTCGGTTCTGTGGTGATTTGGAACTGGCTCTCAGAGGCCATGATGAATCTGATGCCTCTCAAAAGAAGGGGGTTTTTCGCGAGCTAATTCAGTTCAGTGCAGAAGCGGATAAAGATCTTCAAGTTCATCTCATTCAAGCAGCAGTCTTCAAAGGCATTTCTAAGACTGTTCAGAACGAACTGCTACAATGCACATTGGAACTGTACCATGATGGAGTTCGTAAAGAACTAAAAAGGCCTGATTATGTTGCTATAATCGTGTATGATAGCACAGATGCGTCTGGGGAATTTCAATTGGTTATTGTTTTGCATTATATTGTTGAGGGAAAAGTGTTGAACGATTTTGGAACTCTGTTAATCCAGAAAGTCAGAATGCTCATACTACAGCTGAGAGTATTCTGAGGAAAACTGAACCATTAATTGGTGATGGTCGAGCAAAAGTAATAGAGTTATGATGGTGCAAACGTTATGAATGGCAAGTCGAACAGAGTTCAGAAATTGATTAAAGACAAATATCCAAATGCAAACTACATCCATTGTTATGCACATCAGTGCAACCTTATGTCTACAGCAGCCTCTGTTAATCGCAATGCCTGCATCTCTTTTGCACACTTTTCAGTTAATTCTTTTTTTTTTTCTAACTTGCCACAGAGCTCAAAAATGTTGCGTAGCATTATTCAAAAAAGCTTGCCCCATGTGTGTGATGAGACGGAATTACCATTCCTGTGTAGTAAAAGATGTTTTTGAAAACGGAAAAATCTTATTACTGTTATGGAAGTCACCGAAACAAGTGAGAGCATAAAACTATCTTCTACTAATGAAACAGGTGCTTCATACAAACAAAGACTGCAAGATAACGAATTCATTTTCTGACTGTCATTTTTCTATAATGTAATTACTCGTGTAGACGTAATTTTTAATCTGCTTCAAAAGAAGATAGCCAAACTGACCACAGCAAAGCAAGACAACCAGAACTTTGAAGCAGTGATGCAAAATATCAGAGATGACATTGATTCCATCCTTAACAAGATTAGTTCCAAAAATTATGAAACAATGCCTGCCAAGAAGCCATGGATTCTTGATGGGCATAAAAAAAGAGATGCTTTGGATGTGTGCAATGCTGACCTTTCTGAAATAAAATTACATTTTCAGTTCACTAAACATCTCATTAAAGACAAATATACATTTCTGGACAAAAAGGTGAGCTTCAAGTCTTTTATGTTAGGCCTGCATTGAGAGCAGTTTCTGGGGCAGTTGGTTTCTTTTGCTGATTCTAAACGATGAACTTCGTGACACATCACAACACCTGTCTCAACATCATAAGTTGAGCAGTGCTTCTCAATACATATACATACATACATAATGTAACATTAGCGACAGCCCTGGACGGTGCACAACACCCACCCAATCACCCCCCTCCACACCAGTCCATACCCTAAGCTCCGCGCATGGTCTGCCACATGTTCCAACATCAAAGTTGTTCATATCACAGATATGACAGTCATAACAAGGGAGAAAATCAGTAGTTAGTACGAAATACAGTTTTTCTGGTACCATTGTGAAAAGAATTAGAAATATGTTCATTGAATATGCGAGTTGAAAAATCATCAATAAGAATGAAAAATAAAAATGGTATCCACACTGACTTTTTTATTTCATGAGCTTTCATCTGCACTATATCAAAAAATCCGATATTTGTTAACTGCAGTGAGCGCAAATTTCTGTCACCTCGTGTAGTGTAAGAAATTCTGTTCGGAAATATTAATTGGTAGTACCACCAAGGTTGCTGTCCATTATCTCGATTGTCTGAAGTCAATGTTGTGCATAAACAAGGCAAAGTCGATGTCTTGGTTTGTTTCTGATTACCTCATTAAGACTAAAGAATATAAGAGTGGGGTAATGTATAAATGCGTAATGCAAGCAGTCAGATATTTATACACTGACATTCTTCATTAATATTTGCCTGTGTAATGGGTGAATTTGTACTTGTGAACTCTTATGACTGCTTGCTTATAGCACGAGATTACTTTGAGTTCTTCTTCAAAGTTGAGAGCTTTAGACCTGCCTATTGTTAAACATATGTACATAATACCGTCAGTGTCATTCCAACACATATTATCGTACTTTAATGTCTGTTAGATATCAGTTTTGACAGCAGTTGGTGACAACAGTCAAGATTAGGTACCTTGTGTACGATAACTTTATTGAGAGTGCATATCTATGTTTCATTTTAACAGTATTACACAAACTGCTAAGAAGTACTAACAGCACAACACTGCTAGTATGAACAACCGTGGTAAAACAAAAAACGACGAACATAAACACGACAGCGAGAGGACTACCAAAGATCATATTGATGCGCTCTTGGTTGGTGTGGTGGGGGGTAGGTGTGGAGGGGGGTAAATGGGCGGGGCTTGTGCAAATGTCCAGGGCTGTCGCTAATGTTTCCTCATACATACAGTAATCCTCATACCATAGATCGTGAATGCGACATTTCATAATGATGTGGAACGTGTCACTTTAACACAAGTTTTCTTTACAGAAAATAATAATTATTTTTCTACAGTTACTACTTCATATCTAAGAATTCATCTATTGAGTAGAAGGAGTTGTCATTCAGAAATTCTTTTAATTTGCTTTTAGGTGTTGGTTGGCTATCTGTCAGACTTTTAATACTGTTCGGAAAGTGACCAAAGACTTTTGTGGCAGCAAAATTCACCCCTTTCTTTGCCAAGGTGAGATTTAATCCAGAATAGTGAAGATAATCCTTTCTTCTAGTGTTATAGCTATGCACTTCACTGTTATTTTTGAATTGGGATGGATTATTAATGACAAATTTCATAAGAGAATATATGTATTGCGACGGTACTGTGAACGTCCCGAGTTCCTTAAATAAATATCTGCAAGGTGGTCTTGGGTGGGCTCCAGCTATTATTCTGATTACACGCTTTTGTGCGATGAATACTTTCTCTCTTAATGACGAATTGCCCCAAAATATGATGCCATATGAAAGCAGTGAATGAAAATAGGCATAGTAGGCTAATTTACTGATATGTTTATCACCAAAATTGGCAATAACCCTAATAACATAAGTAGCTGAACCTAACCGTTTCAGCAGATCATTCATTGATGTGTTTCTTCCAGTTCAATTTCTCATCAATGGACACACCCATAAATTTTAAGTATTCTGCCTTAACGACAGACTTCTGTTCAAAGTCTATATTTATCAATGATGTTATGCTATTTCCTGTACAGAATTGTATAAACTCTGTTTTCTCAAAATTTAGCGAGAGTCCATTTTCAGAGAACCACTTAATAATTTTCTAAAAGACATTATTTACAATTTCCTCAGCTGATTCTTGCTTGTTGGGTGTGATTACTATACAAGTATCATCAGCAAAACGAACTAGCTTTGCATCTTCATGAATATAGAGTGGCAAGACGTTACTATATAATAAGAACAATAAGGGACCCAAGACTGAACCCTGTGGGACACCATTCTTGATACTTAATCAGTTAGAGGACTCTGCTGATTTTTGCAGACTATCTTTACTGTTAATTTCAACCTTGTGCAATCTTCCAGTTAAGTATGAATTATACCATTTGTGCACTGTCCCAATCATACCACAATACTCAACCTTATCTAGAAGAATTTTATGATACACACAATCAAAAGCCTTTGAGAGATCACAAAATATCCCAATGGGCGATGTTTGGTTATTCAATGCATTTAATATTTTATCAATGAAAGCATACATAGCATTTTCTGTTGAAAAGCCTTTCTGAAAACCAAATTGGCATTTTGTTAGTACTTAATTTTTACAAATTTATTATGCTACACTTGAATACACTACTTTTTCAAGAATTTTGGATAAAGCTGTCAGAAGTGAGATTGGGCGGTAGTTGTTAGCAACACACCTAACCCCTTTCTTATGCAATGGTTTAACAGTAGCCTATTTCGGTCTATCTGGAAAATGCCCTGTTTCAATGAGCTGCTACGTATGTGGCTGAGAATCCTACTTATTTGTTGGGAACAAGCTTTTAACACTCTGATGGAAATGCCATCAATCCATGTGAGCTTTTACTTTTGAGTGAATTTATTATTTTCCTAATTTCAGGAGTGATGGGCTGAATTTCAATTTTATCAGATTGCATAGGTACTGCCTCTTCCATAGACTGCCTTGCATTTTCTCTGCAACACTTAAAAAATGATTATTAAAAATATTTTCTACTTTCGATCTCTTATTAACAAACTTTTCATTGTGTCCTCGGTTGCCCTGTTTCCCTCAATTGCTCAAGAGAATTAAAATTTTCCTACGAGACACCATGAAAGAAGAATAACTGAATGCCATAGGGATGCTATCCTGTGAAAAGCCGTTCGTATGTAAAATTGAACATTTCAATCTGAGATGACAAATTTATTTGCCAACAAGGAGCTACGAATCGATTTACAATATTGTTCCCACTAATTAGTTTGACGCTGTCTTCCCAAAGTCATGGAGTTGCTGCTTTTGGTGAGTACATTGATTTTAGTTTTAATTGTTGGAAATTTGATTAAATTTGCTTCGCAAAATCCATATCACAAGTAGGAATTATTTATATATGCTCTATTATTTCTCATATTGGCACTCGTGCAGTAGCGGACACTTTTCTGACAGTCGGCCGCGAACGTAAAACAAACGAAGAGTTGGCTGTCGAGGGAGGAAGAGCGGAGTGGGGGGAAGGGCCACGCCTCCCTCTCACAGGGCTGGCAGCCTACGTCCGTTTTCTGTGCTCTTGGGAAGGCAGAACCGATGTAATAATGTACATATGGATCGCTGATTCCATCTGGAATTGTGAGAGACAGGTGATACAACAAGAGTGTTCTCTGCATTCATTTCAAAATAAGAAAAGGAAACAACCTGCATCACATAATTCACTTGGTAACGGCTAGAGCGCAATCGTATCCTGTGAGGAGTGAAGAATTGTGGTGCTGAAATGTGTGCGCGCGTGTGCATTTGTGTGTGCGAGAGAGATTTTCAGAGTTAGTGTTACGTTTTATGTTTCATGCAGACATGCGAAAAAGATAGCTAAAGCAACCCCCCCCCCCCCTCTCTCTCTCTCTCTCTCTCTCTCTCTCTCTCTTTCTTATACCATCACTTGCTATCATGTTCTCCAGGAATATATCAATCTCTTACTGTGCATAAGTAGTGCGCTGTTGTAATAATTGTGTATTTCTGTTTCTCTATACATTTTGCTTGACATAATATCATGTGAAATACACGAATTATCGACAAAATTAACAAAATTCTGCAATATGTTTGATGCTACCAAGCTACGCTTTTTCTTTTCTTTTCCCATCACAGAATGCCTCAGCAGTCGCCACTGGAAAGCACAGGGAAATGATCAAATAAATTACACTATGATATAAAACTTCCCAATAGCAGTAAACAACATAATATACAGAGCTTTTATGCAAAATGGGCAGAAAATGAAATTAATCAAGAATGAACCAAATAAATAATGGAACCTATACTAATGCCCAGTGAAGATCCTTCAACAGCAGATTCATTTCGTACAACTGCACTGTCATAGTGCTTAGCCTTTTGAAAGCCTTCTCAAATTACACTACTGACCATTACAATTGCTACACCAAGAAGAAATTCAGATGATGAACGGGTGTCCATTGGACAAATACATTATGCTAGAAGTGACATGTGATTACATTTTCACACAATTTGGGTGCATAGCTCCTGAGAAATCAGTACCCAGAACAACCACTTCTGGCCGTAATAGCGGCCTTGATACGCCTGGGCATTGAGTCAAATAGAGCTTGGATGGCATCTACAGGTACAGTTGCCCATGCAGCTTCAACATGATACTACAGTTCATCAAGAGTAGTGACCGGCGTATTGTGACGAGCCAGTTGCTCGGCCACCATTGACCAGACGTTTGCAATTGGTGAGAGATCTGTAAAATGTGCTGGCCAGGGCAGCAGTCGAACATTTTCTGTATCCAGAAAGGCCATACAGGACCTGCAACATGCGGTCGTGCATTATCCTGCAGAAATGTAGCGTTTCGCAGGGATCAAATGAAGGGTAGAGCTACGGGTCGTAACACATCTGAAATGTAACGTCCAATGTTCAAAGTGCCGTCAATGCGAACAAGAGGTGACCGAGACGTGTAACCAATGGCACCCCATACCATCACGCCGGGTGATACGCCAGTATGGCGATGGCGAATACATGCTTCCAATGTGCGTTCACTGTGATGTCGCCAAACACGGATGCAACCGTCATGAAGCTGTAAACAGATCCTGGATTCATCCGAAAAAATTACGTTTTGCCATTCGTGCACCCAGGTTCGCCTTTCCCGTGCGAGCAACATCATGGAGGCAGTAGTCTTGACAAAGCTTGCCAAGGCACGAGAATCTGACCAGGAGCTACAGAGATTTTTAACGTACACATCTGGTCTTCAACTGAGACTTACCGACATCGCAGGCGCTCCCTGTCTGTGATGCAGTGTCAAGGGTATCCGCAGCCATGGCCTCCGAGCTGATAGTCCATGCTGCTGCAAACGTCGTCGAACTGTTCGTGCATATGGTTGTTGACTCAGGGATCTAGACGTAACTGCACTATCCGTTACAGTCATGCGGATGAAGCCTGTCATCTCGACTGCTAGTGATACGAGGCCATTGGGATCCAGCACGGCGTTCCGTATTACCCTCCTGAACCCACCGATTCCATATTCTGCTAACAGTCATTGGATCTCGACCAACGCGAGCAGCAATGCCGCGATACGATAAACCGCAATCACGATAGGCTACAATCCGATCTTTATCAAAGTCGGAAACGTGATGGTACGCATTTCTACTCCTTATATGAGGCATCACAACAACGTTTCACCAGGCAACGCCGGTCAACTGCTGTTTGTGTATGAGAAATCGGTTGGAAACTTTCCTCATATCAGCACGTTGTAGGCGTCGCCACCGGCGCCAGCCTTGTGTGAATGCTCTGAAAAGCTAATCATTTGCATATCACAGCATCTTCTTCCTGTCGATTAAATTTCGCGTCTGTATCACGCCATCTTCGTGGTGTAGCAATTTTATTTGCCAGTAGTGTATGTTTCGAGTGCTGGTTAGAACGTAATAAAATTTTGCCAGCATCACAACATAGCTTTCGGAAAGGGAGGTGCACTATTGACACTTTATGGATCCTCACGATGGTCATTGAAAAAGCTTTCGACAAGAATGATTATCTTACAACTTTATTCTTGGATATATACCGAGAGCATATCACTCTGTTGATGCTTCTTTCTCTTGCAGAAGTTGGACTACTTAGGTGTCCCACACATTTTTGAACATTTTCTTCAAAATTATTCATACCATAGTACTGCTTACATTAGAAGGAAAGACAACATTTTATGTAGTCCCTTCTCAGTGTGGAAAGGCTTACCTCAAGCTGTTAGTGTAAGTCCCCTCTTACATGCCTTAATTGCAGCAGTTTGAGAAACTAGTGACCTCGCTAGTCATGTGCTACAATACACAGATGGTGTCTGCATACAAACAGCGTCCATCGGCTCGAAATTGTGTTGCTCATTGATGAATAATGTTGCTGATCCACTATCAGAATTGCTCCTGAGGAATGGTCTCAATTTGTCACTATCAAAATCTTGTGTAGTTTCCTTTACATGAAAACACAGAACATAGCAATAGATGTGGTAAGCCTGGGACCTTTTAGATTTACTGTACAATCATCAGAAAAGGTATTGGGGCTTTTTCTGGATAGCAGGCTAACCTGGTCACAACATGACAATAATATTGTTACAAAAACAGAAAGCTTTGAATATTTTACATTCTGTAAGTCGTGTGTGGTTGGAAGCCCAACCAGACACACTCCTTTTCTTCTGTCATGGACAATACGCTCCTTAATGGAATAAGGAAGCTTTATGTTTGTAAATGCCTCACAAAATTTACTAGAAAAACTAAATGTACTTCTGTTCCAGGCTATTAGACAGTGCCTAGGAGCAATGTAGTTGTCACCAGCTTCTAATAGCAGCTGAAGAAATATATTGAAAAATGCGGGATGGAATAACGACAATATTACGAAAAAGATAGTTGCTATTCACGATATAACGGAGATGCTGAGTCAATAGGCACAACAAAAAGACTTTCAAACAAAGCTTTTGGCCCAACAGGCCTTCATCAGAACACACACGCACACACACATGTATGCGAATGCAACTCACACATATACACAACTGTAGTCTCTGACTGCCAAGGCCAAATTATGTTAACAGCATTCAAAACAGATGGCACACATTAAAAAGAGAAGGAAAAACTACCTATGTCACAGGACCGTATAGAGGTCAAATATTGAAGAAGATGGATGACCTGTTCAAGAAAACGAAAATAAAATTAGCATTTAATTCAAATAACAACTGGATGACCAACATATAATGAACAAAAAGTAATATCTCCACTTTTCAAATCCATATGCCTTCTTGTGACTATTCTAACAAATTTTATATTGGAACAACAGGTAGGTATTTCGGAATTCGATTTAAAGAACACACATGAAACTGCATAAACAACCAATCCACATTTTACTTGCATTTAAAAAAGCAAACGCATACGCAGAAAGTATTGAAAGTGCCCTAAAACTTCTAAACAAAGCAGCTAAAAGACATACACTGAACATTTTTGAGGAAATTGACAAACGGATTTTAAGTATAAAAAATAGTATCTGCAAGATTTTATTGACTTTATAAAAGAGAACTGCAGGAGCCACTTACCTCAGCATTGTCTGGTCCTATAGTTAAAGGAAGAACACCAATATAATGGACCGACACGATGAACACTGCTTTCGAATCAGCTAAACAAAGCATAGCGGACGCAGCGCTTCTTGCGCATCTGGCATTAGAAGCACCTCTTGCACTTGTAGTGGACTCCAGTCAAACTGCAATTGGTGCTGCATTGCAACATGACATAGGCGATGCCTAGCAGCCCGTCGTATTCTACTCACATAAATTCCCCCCAGCACACAAAAAATACAGCATTTGACCGCACATTAGTTGCAGTTTAACGAGTTCATAAAATATTTTTGTACACAGTGGGAGGCAAAAGAATTTGTCATTTATACAGACCATAAACCCAACATCTATGTCTTTCAGCAAAATAATGACTAGTGCTCACCAAGACAATACGAGTATAATCAGTTGGAATTCATCACACAATTTAACACTGATGTGCGACATGTATCAGGAATCCATAATGTAGAGGCGGACTGCCTTTCCCGTACGAGCATCATGAAGGCAGTAGTCTTTACAAAGCTTGCCAAGGAACGAGAATCTGACCAGGAGCTACAGAGATTTTTAACGAACATCACATCTGGTCTTCAACTGAGACTTACCGACATCCTGGGTACATATGCCAACTATATTTATGAGGTAAATTTTCTTTACTTTACATCTATGGTCACAAACTTTTTGTCTGATGGCCATAGACGTAAAGTAAAGGAAATTTATTCTATATTCGGGTCACTGTTTTATTTGCACCATTGCACCAGGTGATCAAATAGTCAGTATAAATTTGAAAACTGAATAAATCACGGAATAATGTAGATAGCGAGGTACAAATTGACATACATCCTTGGAATGACATCGGGTTTTATTAGAACCAAAAAATACAAAAGTTCAAAAAATGTCCGACAGATGGCGCTTCATCTGATCAGAATAGCAATAATTAGCATAACAAAGTAAGACAAAGCAAAGATGATGTTCTTTACAGGAAATGCTCAATATGTCCACCACCATTCCTCAACAATAGCTGTAGTCGAGGAATAATGTTGTGAACAGCACTGTAAAGCATGTCCGAAGTTATGGTGAGGTATTGGCGTCGGATGTTGTCTTTCAGCATCCCTAGAGATGTCAGTCGATCACGATACACTTGCGACTTCAGGTAACCCCAAAGCCAATAATCGCACGGACTAAGGTCTGGGGACCAGGGAGGCCAAGCATGACGAAAGTGGCGGCTGAGCACACGATCATCACCAAACGACGCGCGCAAGAGACCTTTCATGCGTCTAGCAATATGGGGTGGAGCGCCATCCTGCATAAACATCGTACGTTCCAGCAGGTGTTTATCAGCCAGGCTGGATGCGATTCTGTAACATAACGGCGTACCTCTCACCAGTCACGGTAGCTGTTACAAAACCAGAGTGACGCATTTCCTCGAAGAAAAAAGGCCCGATAACGGTAGATGTGGTAAATCCAACCCATACCATGACTTTCTCGTCGTGCAATGGAGTTTCCACGACAGTTCTAGGAATTTTGGTAGCCAAAATTCTGCAGTTGTGGGTGTTGACAGACCCTCGGAGCGTGAAATGACCTTCTTTGGTCCACAATACGTTACTCAACCAATCATCATCTTCCGCCATCTTTTGAAACGCCCACACCGTAAATGCCCTCCGCTTCACTAAATCACCAGGTAACAGTTCATTATGCCGATGGATTTTGTACTGATAGCATCGGAGGGTTTGCCTAAGTGCCAACCAAACAGTAGTGTATGAAATGACGGTATGATGTGCGACTGCACGAGCGCTGACTTCCCTGTGCATAGACGAACCCGCTACAGTCTCCATTTCTTCCTGAAATGTCTCAGCAGCATTACGCCTTGTGCTCGGTCGGCCACTACGGGGTCTATCGTCTAAACAACCCGTGGCTTCGAACTTCGAAATCATTCTCGCCACAGCTGCATTTGTCAACGGACCTTCACCCGTTCGAATCCCCTTCCTATGGCGATAGGATCATAACGCTGAACAAGCACATTTCCCATTCTGATAATACAGCTTCACTAAAAGCGCCTTTTCAGGTAACACCAACATGCTGCGACTGCTGGCGCATCCGATTCTCTCTCTCGTTACAGCTCCTTTTATACATGATTGTCATGTGCAGTCACTGACGTTTTACTGTCTAGCGCCATCTATTAGTGGCATAGCAACAATCAAACTAATATTTAGTTATTTTATATGGCCAAGAATATAAAAAGATTGCCGCATCTGGGCTTGCACATGTCCACAATGCTAGTGCATTACTTGGCATGTCCACACCCCAGTGGGAGATTTTCTCAGGACAACAGCACAATCTGCACATGTTCATATTGATGTAGTAGAACCATTACCGCCTTCAGTCAAACAGCAATATCTTTTGACAGCGATTGACAATTTTACTCGAAGGCCACAGAGGCCGTCCCATTGGACACAACTGCTGCCGAGACAATGGCCACTGCCTTTCTGTCACACTGGGTGTCCCGCTTTGGTTGGCCACTTCACACTACAGCAGGCTGAGGACGTCAGTTTGAGTCTGAACTATTTGGCCAGTTGAGAAAATTTTGTGGCGCAGCGCACCACATAACTACAAGCTATAGTCTGTCTGCAAACTAAAGAGCGAGAAGCGCTTTTGGTGGGGGAAGTGGCCTTTCCCGGAAGAACTCTGCCACCGGCCTACAGGGGCACACAAAATCTGTCGCCCATTTCTGTCTAGGGGTGTAGATCAGCGTGCAGTGATATACGTCGTTTCTGTTCGTGGGATCTTAGTTGCCAGTGTCAGTGAGTTAACTTCGTGTACTTACTGATGTACTTCGATATCCAGAAGTGATGGTAGATGTGCAGAATACGAAGAATAGGAGGTGAAGAAGAGGAGGTATTGGGGAGTAACGAGCGTTTGGATCGTCTCTAATGTTATTACAGCGTGAATTAAAGAGGCGACCAAAAAGATCTGTTGACTAATATTACCAGACCCAATCAAATGGCTGGAATTTATGCAAACGTCAGCCTCACCTAATAGGACCCATATGTAAGGAATGGAAAAATAAGCTGCATGATTTACTGGAATCGCCACGAAGGAAAACTAATAATTTGGGGAGGAAACCCATCGTTAAAGATAGTTTCAAAATCACATAATGCTAATGGAACACTAAATCTCTATCTCGGTCACTATTCACCTGATTATAAGACATATTGCTTAAAACATGTGCGTAATAGCTATTCTAAACACTGCTGAAATTTCCTTCGAAACATGTACACCGATTCTGGACTTCTAAGCAAAAAGCTTGACATACAAGGTGTGTTCACATATTAATTTTTATTTTTTGGTAAGAAATTTATTTGTTAATCTACAGAAATGTTGTCCTCTTCAAAATATTCTCCATTACATACTATACACCTATGCCAGTGCTTTTTACAATTCCCGAAACACTTTAGGAACTGTTGCTTTGGGATAGTTTATAGGTTTCTTGAATGTGCATTTTTAATCTCATCCTTGTAAAACCGCTGTCCTTTAAGGCCTGCTTTGAAATGTTTATACCACTTTTCTGGCCTTGGTTTACTCATAACAGGCTCACCAAAAGCAATATTTACCATTTCTAAAAATTTCATACACTTTATTCCATTCTTATAACAAAATTTAATACAGATTCTCTAATTTATTTTTATACAAAACAAATATTTGTTGATGCTACCAAAACACATGTAACCTTTCTGAAAGCTGACAACAGAGTAATTACCCAATGTGCATAACATTGAACACATATTTTTGAGGCATGTTTACGAAGACAGTAACAAAAAAGTAGTGCAAATCGGACTGATACAACACAAAAAACTAATTTCTGCTTACTTTTTAAACACTCTTTGCGTTGCAAGAACTGTTAAGTTTCAATGTAGTCCTTAAAAGAAAACTTCTACCTTTTAGTAGAAACACAAAATAAGAACAAGCCTTAAATTCAACAGACTGATTGCATTATATGGGGTTCGTTTAACGAATAGCAATAGAGGAACATACATTCACATGAACAGGCATTCGGTTCTATGTTTGTAGCAGAATCCTGACTTCCGTTCTTGTGTTAATATTATTTACTCTATGATGATGTGTTTCGGAAGAAGCTATCGTTTTTTGTATTCCTTATGGTCTTAATGCATTTGTCTAAAAATCAACGCAGCTGAGACGTATCTGTACACGGCTTCGCCACAGATTTGAAGCGCGCTCCGAGTCAGGGCCGGTACTACGTTGTGACACAGCCTGTAGAAGCGCCTTGTGGCGTAGCTGGGTTGTGAGAGTGGGGACTCGCTCTTCAGTTTACCGACAGACTATACTACCCTGGAAGTAACGGTGTGGTTGAACACTGGCGCCAGCGTTAAAAGCTGCGCTAATGTGCCATGAGTCAAAATAGACATCTGCATTACCTAACTTTTGCAAGCCTGACATAAGACTCGTCGCCAGCTAAGTGAGGATATGGAGACGTTCTATGGCTAGTTGGCGAATTTGTCAGCCCACGTGCAGTCACAATGGATATCTCAAATTAATCAAGACTTCATTACTCGCTTAAGAGAACAAATGTCACAAAATGATCCAGGTCAAAGCATCACGTCATGGAACTCTACAAACCTTTGTGCATCGAGAGTTGCAATCCTGTGTACATGTAATGTTGCACAGAGATGAGGTGAAACCTGCACTGACACCTCCATGTACTGGACCACATCGTATCCTTAGCAGAAGTGGAAGAACATTAGATAGTCTTCTCAATGGCAAGCCTAACATTGTCTCACCGTGTTATAGGAAACGTCAGAACCAAATGCCCAACGCAACGAGTCAGAGCCTATGCTAGAAATTTTATTAACTACAAAATCCCATGGGCCGAATCAGGGCTATCACATCAGGTGGAAGAAAGAGTGCTTCTATACCATCAGACCTTAAACGCTAGGCGCAAATTGAGACGCGTATAGCACGTGTGACATGACACGACATTACAGCGGGACACGCACGTTCCGCTCAAGTCGAGCATATTGCGACGCGTACACCATATTTCGCACGCGCCGACTGGCGACGCTCTGCGCTGACAGAACCGAAGCGCGCGAAACCTGCTATCTTCCTCAAACGATTTTACAGAAACTATTCACTGAAAATATTCAATTTTTCCCTTACTTGTAGCGTTAAATGTCAGCTTCGTGGTGAAATGCCCATCTCGCTAAGGCCATTCTTATTGTGACGTACACATTTTAGAGTAAGACACTACGCAAAACTCAAAAAGTTTGCAACAAAAATTAGGGGTCGCTACGATTTTGCGCTTGATGCGTATTACACCATATGTTGCTGCGTATGAAATTTAGCTAACATGTTGAATTTTTGTTTAGACTTGGGAGGAGGTCTCTGTCTGACTCCGACCTCGAGAAAATGGATCCTATGTAACGCGCTCACTTCCAATCTCACGCCCGCGAGAATGAAATACTCGCAATATCTCTCATATCTCCTAAACCGTTCGAGACATCGAAATGAAAGTTTGGCGAATGATAGCACACAAGGATGAGTTTTTTGCCAATTCTTAAACATACGGAACTTTCTTATCTATGGCGATGTATCAGTACTTATACTTCCCTTTTTATTTCACTCCAGTGACTAATTTTTTAAGTTATCGACAGCTAGCGAAACAAGAGCTTCCTAGTATGAAAATAAACATGAAATTTCTTCTTTTATGTTACTGCAAACTGACACTATGAGGTTTTTCGTAAGCTATTTAGCTCTGTGATTGCCAATGACTTGTTTAACGAGGTACTCCGTTTCGGAATTCTGTCGCAATAGCTACTGTGAGATGAGTTTGGCAAATTACACTGTGACAAAGGAAGTACAATTAAACCTGTCACCAAGAGAAACGTGGCAGTTACTCATAAATGGTGATGCTTCTTCGAATGAGAAAAGGTTAACAACTCACACAAAAATAGATTGCCAATTCTGTTGGAATTTTGGTGGAATCCCCGTGACCCATCGTATTTTTAACGCTGAGCAACTGAAATGGAAACTTACCAAAGGATTTTATTCCTTCTTTTGATCTGAGCCGTATTAAAATGGTGACGAGCGTTCCTTCAGGTGGAATGATAGGCACATGCCAGATCCTGGTTACTCACCTACGGCTTGCCTAACTGACAATGTGTGATCGCGAATAAAATAGTTGTTATTGAGAAAAATAAACAATTGACCTGTCGCACAACACAACGGGCAGTGTATTGTCAGCAGTGGAGGATAATGCGTGCAACAGGAATGCAGAATCTAGCCATGTGAGCTGGAGTTCGAAAAACATTGCCATGAAAGTAGATCCGCCTTTGTCAGCAGTACATTTCAACAAATTAAATATATCTAATCATGACACTCCTTTAGGATATTCATACTTTCGTAATAATACCAACCATTTTCTTAATCTGTGTAGCCTGTAGTATAATTAGTTTATTAATGCTGATAATGTGCATGCAACAATTGAAATGCTTCTTCTCATCACGGCGAACAAATTAAAACATTGTTATTCGTGACTGCTTTTCGACTGTTTCGAGCTTGCAGTGGAAATGTGATGTTCCCATGCATGTAGTACAGTGTGTCGTATTACATTATTACATCCATATCCAAGTAATCACAGTGAGACCTCTATACTTCAGGTCTTGGACGCTTTTTACCAGGAGCACAAAGAGGTCACACCCGTGGAGATTATCCCTTTCCAAATTTTTGTAACAGATCGTACAGATACGCCAGCATACTAGGCAGCGAGGAGATAACCTTGTTTTACTTTCCTGCCTTACTTCTTAATCACATGATTTTATAATATTCCTTGCTTCCTTATTCCCTACCCTCTGTCCCTTCTTGCGATCTGAAAACATTGCGGAGGCATATGATACAATTCCAGCGGCCAATGGCTCAGCAGTTACTGAAGTATGCATTTTTCTTGACAGAAGAAAAACAAAACAAAACTATACAGATACAAATAACAAAAAAGTATTATTTACTAACGAAAAAAGCTGGAGCGTTTAAATGGCGAAAAACGAAACACTACACAAAGGCAATAAAATTTAGTATATAGTAAGGCAATATTTATCGTATGGGCAATATTACCACTGCTCAATTTCCCACGGTGCTACCGAGGCACGCGTGACGCGAGAAACTGCCACAACCACAACGCCGCGCGACCTGTTGCAGGCGTGTTTCGCGTCCCAGTCGCATCACGTCGCAATCTGCGCGGTCCCATTTGAACCTATGAAGTTACAAAAATGCGCGCTGCGCTGTGCCGTGCCACACGTGTCTCAATTTGCGCCTAGCCTTAGAGTCACATCAGAAGGAGCACCGTCAATTATAAGGATAGGTTTCAGAGGGAACCTGTTCTTCTTCAGCTTTTCTCTTGCAGCTGGTATGAATGTTTCGTGGAACCACGAAGAAAATATTTCTCTGTCCATTCACCGTTTGTACTGAACTCAATCTTGTGCTGGTAATGCATTTACGTCACTGTGTTGAAAGCAATGTGGATGTTGGGCTTTCCCAATTGTCATGTGCAATAATTTATGACTCCCATTTGCATTACAGCACGCTGTTTCTGTTGGTTTAACTAACTAGCATCCTTCTTGTTCTTGGTAGCTAATGTTTTTGAAGGAAGCATCTTGTAGAAGAGGACTGGTTTATCAGAACTGCACATGGCATCAGCAATTAAATATTCTTCCTCTATTATCTTCCGTATATTGTTACAAACTCCTCTGTAAGTTTTTTGATAAATAACATCTTGCTTTTTGATATCATAAATAGTTGCTTGGCCAACACTATACTCAGCAGTGATGCCTCTTTGTGAATAACCTCAGTTTAATTTATCTAAAATTTCAAGTTTTGTTGAGATTTAATGTAACATGTTTCCTTTTAGAAGCAACGATACTGAACTGTACAGAAAGCCACCATTTCAAATACATATAGCACAGTCTAACATAGTAACTACCTAACAACATTAATGTGCACAATAATTCATTGTTGTGCACGTGATTTCAGCTTGAATGACCAGAGGCTGGATGGGGTCCAGATTACTGAGAGACCACATCACTGAGGGCCATATTAGTGAGAGTCTAGTGTACTGCATCTGTCTTACTGCCGATTGATCTGTCTTCGTATCTTCTGCCCTTAGATGTCACTGTCATTACATTTTGGAGTTCTGTTTTCACTACTTGTACTAGCGCAGCATAGAATATGTAGTTTCCTCCACTATCCACACTTTTACGTGGGCGTAGAACAAGTGTAGTCAAAAAAACACAATATATGGGTCTCATTTACTTCGCTTTTTTAGGTATAATTCAAGCTTATTCCTGTTTTGCCAAAAGAAAGTAAACTGCAAGTTATTTGGCTTACAGATGTGAAAACAGATTTCAAAAAGGCCTAACACAGTTACACACCTTTTAGTTAAATGACTTTAGCTCCAGTGGAGGCCCGGGTAGCTAGCAACACTTTGGTACAGTGTGCAAGCAGCACGCATGCTCACAGATAGATGGCAATGCCACTGTGCCCGCTTGGTGCTGCACTCTGTGGTCAGATACAGAACTAATATGACTTCATGTTGGTGCACACAGCAGTTAACTGCCACACTGCAAACAGTAGTGACTCTAAGCCTGGTCACTGCTGCCATTGCTGGCCAATTGAGGAACCATTGGGGTGCTTAGCAACAGCACTGCGACGCACTTAGAGACAGCCAGTCAACACACGAAAAGTCAATATCTACGTCCTCCAATGAGGTAAAAAAGCACTGTTTGTTACTTATTGTCACTCTAATGTTTGTTAGCATTATTTATTAACCACAGGGTTCAGTAAATTTACTGTTGTAGAGGTACAAATATGCTTTTGTCGTAGGTTCCTTAACAATCACGTTCACTCTCACAAAAACACACAGCTTCACTAGCAAACCAGTTTACAAGCGTAAAACATAGTACTGTCTTATACCTGTGATCATTTTACTACATAGAAATGATTTTCTTCATGACAGACTACGAAAACATATGTCGCAGGAGTGCACTTGGGATTCATCTGCACAAGTTGACACCTCAACTCACTTCTTCAATACTGCCTTTTCTGAATTACATTACTGGAAAATGTCACTGCAACACATCCTTCAATCCCATAATCCTGCTGCCATCAATCTCTTCTAGCCCCTACACCGCACCCACTTATGCACCTGCCCCATGACACTAATTCCACTCATCTTGTACTCACATCCTTCTTTCTAAAGTCATTCTCTATTCCATTTCCATCTCTGAACACACACACACACACACACACACACACACACACACATTGTTTCCTGTAAATTACAAGAAAAAAACACAAGTTTTTAATAAAGTACAAAATCATTTTGTCAAAAATAAAATTACAGCAATGTATTAGCTCTTCTCTTCTACAATGCAATTGGGTACATTGGAACTATTTTTAAGGGAGGGAGCTATCACTCCTGCATTTTCACTGTCTGCTACAAATGCTGAATTTGAAGTTTTTAGTGTTGATTCATCAACTTTTTCATTTTTATTATACACTTCATTAATAGGTGATGAGTTATCCAATTCTGCATTCTGGTTACGAATGTCATAACTATGATATGGAAGAGTTAGCAACCAGTTCAAAAAGCTGGAAAAAAGTTAAGGAAAAACAAAAGATTTTTAAGCACATCAAATTTAGTATAAGTGCATTATCCAAAAATATAAAGTGTTTCTTGACTCTGCCTCTGTGATTACAGCCAAAATTTATTGAATAAAAATATGTAGATACAATATCAGTATGACCAAGCAGGGATATAGCACAGTTCATAAGGTGAAAGAGAAAATCTGCAAACTTAGCAGCTGTGGTCATATGGTTTGAAAATATGACACTTTTAACATTATGAAAGGTAAAAGATGCCCACTGGGTCATTGGTTATTACAACCTACTGGCAAGAGTACAATGATGACAAGGGCAATACAAACTGTCATTATGGAACAAGCCAATTATGGTGCGAAGATTTGGTTGATGCTGGAGGAGGAGACATACCAAAAATTATCACGGGGTCAACATCCACAATAATGAGGAACACATTTGAACTTTTTAAACAGTACACACTAGAACAGTGTGTCATCAAAAATTTCATTCCTCAGGCACCTCGACCACACAAATTTTATGGCATTCCTAAAGTTCATATCAAGAACATATTCTTACAGCCTATCATGACCAACATGCAGACTCACAAAAAGTCTCATGAGACTTCTCACTCTGCGTGTTGGTCACTGTGTGCACCACATCAAGACTGTGATGACTTCATTAACTGACTTAAATGCCTGTATCTAAGAGAAGAAGATATGGTTATCAGTTTTGATGTGGTCTCACTATTCACACACATTCTCATCAAAGACTCTATACCTCTGCTCTCCCAGTTATTTGATGATATTGTTAAGGTGCGTCCACATGATGCCTTTTTTGTGTTTAACTTTGTGCACACACATAAATTTCCAACAGTGCAACTACGCATTTGCATTTGTGTATGTGTAATTTCTTGGAAATGGAGGCCATGTGTAAAGCACATTGGTACCTGCCTTCGGTTGGATTCTTTGCGCTTTTTAGCAGATGACAAGGAGTCGAGGCCCATGTGCATTTGTGTAAAGTGTTGAGGTTATGCTGAGATGTGAATTATGCACAGTAATGTCTGTTGACCCCAAAGGAAGCTCACGTAAGTGTATGGAGCCCTGAGCATAAAGTATCATTAAAAGGCCTCCAATCATATTTTTGTAAATAATAAGATATCATAAGTTTAGAAGTAGAAAAACTGAGAATAATAAGCCAAAAATTTATAAAAAGTGTGGGCCTATATGAAAACTATGGACTCATATTTATACTGTGGCGACATAAGATCACAACTGGGGCATCCGACATTTGAACAAAAAAGGTGATGGGGTACGTTTAGCTCATCAAAAAATACACTGATGATGCAAAAAATACAAATTCCCAAATGTGCCGAGTGCAAGGATGTTAATCTACACATCATCTTTCATGATTAACATTCTGTATGCAAATAAAATACAAATGCTGCATTGACAATTAATTAACCTTCAATACTCCTTAGTTTCAGGAATAATCAACTGAAATGCTTTGTTTTGAAATAAGGAATAAATAATTGAAACTGGTATATAAGTTGCCATTTACTGGCTAACAAAAATTTATTGCTGGCCTTACCGCTGCAGTTTCCAAAGCAGAAAATCTAAAATCTTGCTGTGATCGCCTTTGAAATTT
This sequence comes from Schistocerca cancellata, assembly GCF_023864275.1. NCBI lineage: Eukaryota > Metazoa > Arthropoda > Insecta > Orthoptera > Acrididae > Schistocerca > Schistocerca cancellata. Next base: position 304,730,719 of record NC_064626.1, read on the forward strand.
GCAAACAAGATATTGTCATCATTTCATATTTCTTTAACTACAGTTGCCTATGTGTTTTCTTTTTTTGTCACTTTTTCATCACAATAAATGAAGCAGAAGCCCCCAAGCGAAGAAGGGAATTCACAGCAGACTGCTTGCACAATGAGGCAATGTGTGGATAAAAGAACACCCATGTGTACATGTGTTCTTCCCACAAACTTTTGTGCATGGTCTTTTATTCCTGCGCATCTGCAACTGTGCATGTGTGAACATACTTTTATGGATTTATTTAAGCACTGGAGACTATTTCAACTACACAGATGGCATTGTGATGGAAACATGTTTATGGGGTACTTTGACAACTTGCATTGGATATGGCTCCTGCAAAGCCTAATTAATTACTTTTATCATCATCTTGACAATACATTCATTGTCTGGTCTCATGGATAAGAAAAGCTGCGAGAATCGTTGGACTGCAACAACAACATCCATGACAACATCAAGTTCATGATGGAGGTGGAGACAGATGGTGCCTTACTCTTCCCGTAAACTTTTAATGTCACACTGTAATATTATTAGCTATTTAAGCATTATAAGAAGAATAATATAACTAAAATAAACAAATTTAGAAATAAGATAGCCCAAATCAGAAACTAAACCACCTCAGTAATTGTTAAAAACTTTTTTAATAACAAGGTAAAGCAATTATATAAGGAGTAGGAAAAATTAATCATGATAAAAATCCTTCCAAAACTCACCACACAATCTGCATGCTACCAGGTACCACCAACCCTCACAGAAACATTCTTTTCTGGGCAACTTGGTGACCTCAACAACTGAAAGATTTCGTGACCCATCTCTCCGTAAACACACCAGCAGAATGCCACTGAAAAGGACATGAAAAGCCTGTGCTTTTGCCATTCTGTGGCTCAGTAACAGGAAAGATTAGCTGACTCCTAAAGAGGCATAAAATCAATTTGGACTTCAGGCCTCCAGCAAAAAGTTCAGCAACTTATGAGGCCCATGAAAGATGATGCAGGGCCAAGAACACCAGGAGTATATAAAATCCCATTTGTGTGTGGGGACAGATTTATGTTTGGCAGATTGGGTATACTACTTGACAGCATCTTACAACATGAGAGTCATCTCCACCTATAGTATCCTGAAATATCAATGGTAGCAAAGCATGCTCTGGAAAACAGCCCAAACTGCATTCGATGAAACAGCTGTTATTAAACATACTAATGGTTTCTGGGTTACTGAAATGAAAGAAGGGACTGAGATAAAAATTTATCATGACACGCTCAATAACGAAGGCAGCCTACAGCTAAGCACAGCTTGGGACCCAGCCATCAGAATGCTGAAGCAGACATTTTGCGTTATCAATGAAAACATTACTACGTATGAGCCTGGACTGAGCACCAGTGGTGTCACATGAAGCAGAGCGAGTACATGAGGATGGTGGCAGCGATTACATGGCAGTCACCACTTGACAAAGGTCAAGAAGCACTCAGCTGAAATCTCATGGATTTTAAGCCATTCAGACCCAATGGCAACAATTGTGTACATTAATATTTAGTGTATATTAGCTGCAACAGAAATATTTTTCCTCAATATAAAACTCATGTACACATCTGTGAATGTTTAATCTTTTCATCATGCACATATGCTTCCACATTTTGGGCATCTCTGTCAAAATATCAAGTGTATGTAGCAGTGCACAGCAGCCTGTGACCACCAGAATTCACAGAAGTTGTTGGTTAGTTATACTCCACTGTATGGTTGAATATTATTATTATTATTATTATTATTATTATTATTATTATTTTGCATGGTAATTATTGAATTATCAATTATTTATTACAACAGTGAATTTTTCAAAATTGTTTATAAAAATAAACCAAATGTAAAAAATATATATTGAAAACAAATACATATATTAGTATAAATTATAAAGAAAAATTTTCCTTCCTCTGGGCAGTAAAAAAAAGGAAGAATCAAATCTGAAACGGTTAAACCACTTGAAGCGGCTGGAAGCCCAAGAGAATTTTAGCACTATATACTGCTGTGAAAGCATGCATTCTTATATTACATAACTAGTGAACCTGCCTATGCTTTTTAATTGCTAAATATGTAGAGGGATTGGATATATGCCCTGCGTGTAAGCTACTACAAACAGCATAGTGAATGCATTATTGTGACCAAGATAAACACGAAGCCCACACCTACCACAGTAGTACAAGTTTATATGGCAACTAACTCTGCAGATGAAACTTCCTGGCAGATTAAAACTGTGTGCCAGGCCGAGACTCGAACAATTTTAATCTGCCAGGAAGTTTCATATCAGCGCACACTCCGCTGCAGAGTGAAAATCTCATTCTGGAAACACCCCCAGGCTGTGGCTAAGCCATGTCTCCGCAATATCCTTTCTTTCAGGAGTGCTAGTTCTGTAAGGTTTGCAGGAGAGCTTCTGTGAAGTTTGGAAGGTAGGAGACGAGGTACTGGCAGAAGTAAAGCTGTGAGGATGGGGCGTGAGTCGTGCTTGGGTAGCTCAGTTGGTAGAGCATTTGCCCGCGAAAGGCAAAGGTCCCAAGTTCGAGTCTCAGCCTGGCACACAGTTTTAATCTGCCAGGAAGTTTCATATCAGCACATACTCGGCTGCAGAGTGAAAATCTCATTCTGGAAACATCCCCCAGGCTGTGGCTAAGCCATGTCTCCGCAATATCCTTTCTTTCAGGAGTGCTAGTTCTGCAAGGTTCGCAGGAGAGCTTCTGTGAAGTTTGGAAGGTAGGAGACGAGGTACTGGCAGAAGTAAAGCTGTGAGGACGGGGCATGAGTCGTGCTTGGGTAGCTCAGTTGGTAGAGCACTTGCCCACGAAAGGCAAAGGTCCCGAGTTTGAGTCTCGGCCTGGCACACAGTTTTAAACTGCCAGGAAGTTTCATATCAGTGCACACTCCACTGCAGAGTGAAAATCTCATTCTGGAACTCTGCAGATGACGAAGAGATTGATGAAATGTATGATGAAATAAAAGAAATTATTCAGATAGTGAAGGGAGATGAAAATTTAATAGTCATGGATGTCTGGAATTCAATAGTAGGAAAGGGAAGAGAAGAGAAGGAAACGTAGTAGCTGAATATGGAATGGGTGTAAGAAATTAAAGAGGAAGCCGCCTGGTAGAACTTTGCACAGAGCACAACTTAATCATAGCTAACACTTGGTTTAAGAATCATGATAGAAGGTTGTATACATGGAAGAACCCTGGAGATACTAAAAGGTATCAGATAGATTATGTAATGGTAAGACAATTTAGGAACCAGGTTTTAAATTGTAAGACATTTCCAGGGGCAGATGTGGACTGTGACCACAATCTATTGGTTATGAACTGTATATTAAAACTAAAGAAACTGCAAAAAGATGGGAATTCAAGGAGATGGGACCTGGATAAAAGGACAGAACCAGAGGTTGTAGAGAGTTTCAGGGAGAGCATAAAGGAGTGAGTGACAGGAATGGGGTAAAGAAATAGTGAAGGCAGCAGAGGATGAAGAAGGTAAAAGACTAGGGCTAGTAGAAAACCTTGGGTAACAGAAGAAATACTGAATTTAATTGATGAAAGGAGAAAATATACAAATGCAGTAAATGAAGCAGACAAAAAGGAATACAAAAGTCTCCAAAATGAGATCAACAGGAAGTGCAAAATGGCTAAGCAGGGATGGCTAGAGGACAAATGTAAGGATGTAGAGGCTTATCTCACTAGGGGTAAGATAGATACCGCCTACAGGAAAATTAAAGAGACGTTTGGAGAAAAGAGAGCCACTTGTATGAATATCAAGAGCTCAGATGGAAACCCAGTGCTAAGCAAAGAAGGGAAAGCAGAAAGATGGGAAGGAGTACATAGAGGGTCTATACAAGGGCAAGGGACAATATTACGGAAATAGAAGAGGATGTAGATGAAGATGAAATGGGAGATATGATACTGCGTGATGAGTTTGACAGAGCACTGAAAGACCTAAGTCGAAACAAGGCCCCGGGAATAGATAACATTCCATTAGAACTACTGACAGCCTTGGGAGAGCCAGTACTGACAAAACTCTGGTGAGCAAGATGTATGAAACAGGCAAAAGACCCTCAGACTTCAAGAAGAATACAATAATTCCAATCCCAAAGAAAGCAGGTGTTGATACAAGGGAATGTTACCGAACTATCAGTTTAATAAGTCACGGCTGCAAAATATTACAGACGAATGGAAAAACTGGTAGAAGGCGACCTCAGGGAAGATCAGTTTAGATTCCATAGAAATATTGGAACACATGAGGCAATACTGACCCTACGACTTATCTTGAAGATAGATTAAGGAAAGGCAAACCTACGTTTCTAGCATTTGTAGACTTAGAGAAAACTTTTGACAATGTTGACTGGAATACTCTCTTTCAAATTCTGAAGGTGGCAGGGGTCAAATACAGGGAGTGAAAGGCTCTTTACAATTTGTACAGAAACCAGGTGGCAGTTATAAGAGTCGAGGGGCACGAAAGGGAAGCAGTGGTTGGGAAGGGAGTGAGACAGGGTTGTAGCCTCTCCCCGATGTTATTCAATCTGTATATTGAGCAAGCAGTAAAGGAAACAAAAGAAAAATTCTGAGTAGGTATTAAAATCCACGGAGACTAAATAAAAACTTCGAAGTTTGCCGATGACATTGTAATTCTGTCAGAGACAGCAAAGGACTTAGAAGAACAGCTGAACGGAATGGACAGTGTCTTGAAAGGAGGATATAAGATGAACATCAACAAAAGCAAAATGAGGATAATGGAATGTAGTTGAATTAAGTCGGGAATGTAGTTGAATTAAGTCGGGTGATGCTGAGGGTATTAGATTAGGAAATGAGACACTTAAAGTAGTAAATGAGTTTTGCTATTTGGGGAGCAAAATAGCTCATGATGGTCGAAGTAGAGAGAACATAAAATGTAGACTGGCAACGGCAAGGAAAGCATTTCTGAAAAAGATAAATTTGTTAACATTGAGTATAGATTTAAGTGTCAGGAAGTCGTGTCAGAATGTATTTGTATGGAGTGTAGCCATGTGTGGAAGTGAAACATGGACAATAAATAGTTTGGACAAGAAGAGAATAGAAGATTCCAAAATGTGGTGCTACAGAAGAATGCTGAAGATTAGATTGGTAGATCATGTAACTAATGAGGAGACACTGAATAGAACTGGGTAAAACAGAAATTTGTGGCATAACTTGACAAGAAGAAGGGATCGGTTGGTAGGAGATGTTCTGAGGCATCAAGGGATCACCAATATAGTATTGGAGGGCAGCGTGGAAGGTAAAAATCACAGAGCAGACCAAGAGATGAATACACTAAGCAGATTCAGAAGGATGTGGGGTTCAGTAGGTACTGGGAGATGAAGAAGATTGCACAGGATAGAGTAGCATGGAGAGCTGCATCAAACCTGTCTCTGGTCTGAAGACTAAGACAACAACAACAACTGCCCCTCTCTATGTCCATCTCCTCTTCCTCTCCTCTATCTGTCTCCACCTCCTTTTCCCTCATGTCTGTGCCCATCTCATTCTGCCCCTTCTCTATGTCCATTGTTAACCCTCTACCACCATCCCTGCTCCCCCTCCCCCTTCCTTTAAGTCAATTTTCTGTTTCCCCATCTCACTTATCTTAAGACTTGTTCATTGTTATAGCTAACGACACTGTGATTAGGAATGAAAGTCGTTTAAAATAAATGGGTAAATCAGTTGAGATCATGAGAGACTTCTTCAGCTGCTTGATCTGTGAGGATACTAGCTTCAATGACAGTATTTTGCATAGTTGTAAATGAGTAGGATTACAAAGTTTTTAGACAATTCAGATTCCATAGCAGTATTCTAATCATAACCCCACAGCCATAAATACAACTTTCCTGTTTCCTGTTAAAACCCACTGCTAGGAAGAAAACAAAACAGCACATAGTTGTGTATACAAATTTTGGTTGAAATTATATATAATGAGAAGGAAAATATATATGGGAGAAACAATTTATCCAATGGTTTAAATGCCCAGTTATTGTAGCCAGAACTGACTGTAAGAAAGAAAATGACACTGTAAATTTTTACCGCACAGTATTTTCATCCTCGCAGTTGGTCCTGATAGAGTACCTGCACACTGTTGTTTAAAAAAATATATGCTATGTCCATCCGAATGTTTATTAAAGTATTGTGTAAAAATATGGAGTAAATCAGTAAATAACTTTTTGAGATATTTACTAACAACTTTTGCCAATTACATTCCTTACATGTATTTATAAACCATATATATAACATGTAGTCTATGTCCATCTGAATATTTATTCGAGTATTGTGTAAAAACTGGAAATAAATCAGCCCAGAACATTTTGAAAATCTTGCTAGTAGCTTTGCCACATATGTTTGGCTGTATGTTGATTAGAATAGTGTCTAAACATTGTAAGTAGATTAGTCAAGAACTTTTCAAACTTTATGCCTAATAACATTTCCCCTTTACACAGTGTGTTTGTGTGTGTGTGTGTGTGTGTGTGTGTGTGTGTGTATTTATATACACAAACACACTTAAATAACAAATACATTTAAAATAAGCAGCTTACGTTTGTACATAGGTTTATAAGAATATCGAGTAAAAATCTGAATCAAATTGGTCCAGAATTTTTCAAGAATTTTATTACCAATTTTGCCCTTTTATAAATACAATAAACTCTCGACTATCCATGGCCTATTTCTCCTTTTAAGCTGCTGAAAATTTTTCTTTTACCAGAGAGTGGAGAAGGCAGTATTGATATCAGAATCTGGCACTGATTTATGGCTCTGAGCACTATGGGACTCAACTTCTGAGGTCATTAGTCCCCTAGAACTTAGAACTAGTTAAACCTAACTAACCTAAGGACATCACAAACATCCATGCCCGAGGCAGGATTCGAACCTGCGACCGTAGCGGTCTTGCGGTTCCAGACTGCAGCGCCTTTAACCGAACGGCCACTTCGGCCGGCACTGATTTATGATGTGGGTTAAACTATAATATTCAGAAAAGAAAGACAAAGCAATTCAATTTGTTAGCAGTTCTGACTCATCTACAGGTTTGCAAAAGCGGAAGGCTATAACAATGTTTACATCTGCAGAACTGGATAAAGCCATAATGGAATGGTTTCGACAGGAAACAGCAGAGGGCACACAAGAATCTGGCCCAATAAGCACCAAAAGTTACAGTTTTTCTTCAAAATCCAAGGGGTGGAAGGAGATTTTATCGCATCTTCTGGCTGGCTATCAAGCTTTAAACAGCATCATGGCATCTGGAAAAATGCCGTTCAAGGAGAAAAGTTAAAATGCAGATATAAAGCTACTTCTGAATTTTGTAATGATTTCCAAGAGTTTATTCCACAAGAAAATTTAGAGCTTGAGAAAATATAAAATGTGGATGAAACTGGACTATTTAGGCAGTGTCTACCAACAAAGACTTCAGCTTTCGAGACAGAGCATAATGCCCCTGATTACAAATGAAGTAAGAAAGAATAACTGTGGTGTGTTGTGCTAAAGGTACAGGACTACATAAAGTTATGCTTGATATAATAGATAAAGTTAAAAACTGCTATGTTTCAAAGGAAAAGGAATGCACAATTTACCTGTCCATTATTTTCACCAGAAAGGGGCCTGGATGGACCACACAGTATTTCAAAAATGGTTCCATAACTCCTTTGTGCCACAGGTGCAAGAAAACTTAATGTTAAAGGGCCTAATTAGAAGGGCTATACTGTTACTGGACAATACACCATCACATTCAAATGAACTTGTTCTAAAATTGGATGACAGGATGATATTTGTAAAACATTTACCCTCTAATGGGATAGCCTTAATTCAGCTAGTGGATCAGTGTTCCTGCCGCCATGAAGAAAATTTATAGAGGAAATCTGTTACAGAACCTTATTGATAAGGGCAGCAATCTTCAAACATTTGGGAAACTACTGACTGTGCTAGATGCAAAGGCGTGACGTAACGTAAAACAGTCAACCATAGCCAAGTCCTGAAAAACGTTAATCCTAAAACTGATGAAGTCAGTGATTCCGACAGTGAGGAGGACATTAGCTGCTGTTTTAAAAAGTACTCCGGGGTGTGAAACTGTTAACAAATAAAATATTTCTGAATGGTTTGACATGGGCCACACATAGCCTGGTCAGGAGATGTTGAGTGACGGTGCTATTGTCTGCGAGTATATGGGAAATCTGAGGAGGTGAATGACAGAGACGAAGATGACAACATTCTACTAATTCCAGAACACTAATCAGTCATGCATTAACATTTCAATGGGCCAAAGAGTTACTGGATACCTGGAACAGCAGGACGATGTTACCCTATCTGACAAGTTGGTGTTGCTTAAAATGCATAGTGTGATATGTAAAAGACAAGCTACCTCACTGAAACAAAAATCAATTTGACTATTTTGTTTGAAAGTGGTGTAGTGTAATGTGAAATTGGCTTCCACTTTATTCTTTGGAAATACTGCATTTTCACACATAATACATTGAACAAAGTAGAATTTATTATACACATTAGATAAGTAGTGTTAATTAAAACAACTCTAATACATTACTGTGTACTTTAATTCTTTAATTACAGGTTATCCATGGATAACTGATAGTACACTGTGCGTGTGGGTAGGGAGAAGGGGTTTCTTGGCAAGAAATAAAGAATGCACTTTTCAGCATTTTTGGAAATTTAGCCCCATGGGGGTGAAATAGTGGGTGAAAAAAATGTATTTCAGTGTTTTTGGAAATTCAAACCTCTAAGGGGGTGAAATAGAGGATGAAATGTTTTATGAAAATATTTCATTATAAAAGCATTTTTAACACTAGAGCTATTAATATTTGAATTTGGCTTCTCAGTTAGAAAAGAAAGAAATATGTGTTTCACTGTATTTGTAAATTCAGCCCACTAAGGGGGTGAAGTAGGGGATGAAATGTTTTATGAAAATATTTCATTATGAAGGCACTTTTAAAGCTAGATCTATTAACATTTGAATTTGGCTTCTTGGTTAGAAATGAAAAAAATATGTTTCACTGTTTTGGAAACTGAACCCCTAAGGGGGTGAAATATGGACATCACCCAGACCAAACTTCGAAGGACAGAAAATTTTAAATTTGGGGACTGTGATGATCATTCTTTGTGGACATCATTAAAGAAATGCTTGTCCAAAATTCCACTCTTAAGGGGCAGAAATAGAGGATGAAAAGTTTTATGAAATTATTTCATTATCAAAGCATTTTCAAAGCTAAATCTACGAAAATTTATATTTGGATTCTACGTTAGAGGAATTAAACCACCAAGGGGGTGAAATAGAGGATCAAAATGTTTTAAGAAAATATTTCGTTATATTGGGGAAGAAGAAGAAGAAGAAGAAGCTAAATCTATGAAAATTGGTATTTCACTTCTCAGTTACATATAAAGAAATATATGGAAGGAGAGACACACTGCAATCAGTCGCAGCCCCGTAGTTTTTATTACTCTTGCATATACACCAATAAGATAGAATGGCAACATGTACTGCTGTAAGTTTGTTGGATCATAACTCAACTGCACTGAAGATGGCTACTTATACCCAAAGTTCAGATTGCCAGAGTAATAAAAGCTAATGGGATTGTGACTGATTGCTGTGAGCCTCTCGTTCCTTACAGTCTATGGTCATTGTCCACAACAGTCCCTTATGGAATCAAAGATGGTGAAGAAATATGTGTTACGGGATGAAAGTTTCTATGGAAATATCACTACAAGAATATAAGAGGCATATGTTGTTACAGAGACTGTAGTCTAATACACACTGTACCGTACAGCCATAGTTACAGTATGCATGGTGGTACCGTTTCTCAAACATCATAACCTAGTGCCCTCTCCTACCATACCAATTGGTAATATTGCATCCGATTCACTTCTCTTGTTGACGTACCTTGTAGGGGATGTGATACAAGATTGTAAATAATGGTTCCATATTCTAATCAAGAACTTGCTGACGGAAAGGCAAATGGCAACGGGTGGCGGGCAGCAATGTTGTATCAACAGAGCTATCCCCGCTGACATTTAATCACAGCATTCAATGTTAGCAACAGCGTTTCGCCATATGTCTGAGACAGGCTTGTCTCAGGAAGCAGGAAATCATGAAGGAGGTACCTGAAACATTTGAGCACCAGGCTTGAAGGAAAATGTGATTAACACTGTGGAAGGCAACTGTCACGTACCAAGCAATTGGCCCGCCAATAAAGGATAACATCCTCCATGACAACTGTTACTACCCTTACCACTTACAGTGTGTGCAGGGCGTACTAGTGACAGACTTTTCACATCGGGAGCAGTTCTGTCACTGGTTTCTTCACCAGGCAACCATGATTCCTGGATTTGTGTCACCCATTCTATTCACAGCTGAGGCCACCTTTACACAGAGTGGTATTTTCAACTTTCATAACCGTCATCTGTGGGATGGTATGTAGAACCCCATGGTATGGTGACAGTGATCCATCAGCATCAGTTCAGCCAGAATGTGTGGGCCGGCATAATTGGTGACCATATTTTGGAATCAGTCTCCCTTCATGTTTCCTAACAGGCAGGAACTATCGGTGTTTCTTGCGGATGACTTTGCCTTCCCTCCTGGAAGAAGTACCACTGATGATTCAAAGGGTTATATGGCTGCTACATGATGGTGCTCCAGTCCACTTCACTGTTAACATCGAGACACAACTCAATTGTATGTTCCCCGGTCCATAGATTGGACAAGGGGGTCCAGTTGCATGGCCTGCTTGTTCACCGGGTCTCAACCCATGTGATTTCTGATTATGGGGTATGTTTCCCGGTCAGTGGATCGGATCAGACAAGGGAATCCAGTTGCATGGACTGTTAACCAGATCTCAACCTGTGTGATTTCTGATTATGGGGCCATCTCAAAAGTATCATGTATCCAGATCCCATTCCAGGTGTAACGACACTGGTGCAGTGTATTCATGCTGCCTTTGATACTGTTCAGATGCAGCCTGACCGATGTGAATGTGTGAGACAGAACATGCTACGGTGTGTAAACGCATGTGTTGAAGCACATGTAAACCATTTTTAATGCCTACCGTAACTGTGGCTACATGGTACAGCACATATTAGACTGCAGTCTCTGTAACAATATATGACTGAATAAATGATCTCTAGCACGGAAACCAAGGATTTACAGACTCGTTCATCAGACCTTTTTTTCTTCTGTATCCTCTCATCAATCAATCCCTAGAGTTTGTACATGGTGGAAAAAATCACCCTGTGTAAAGAGAAGTAGTTGTTTAACATTGTTACCAAAATCTCAATAAGTGCTTGACCGATTTACTTCCAATTTTTGCATGATACTCTAATAAACATTGAGACAGATGTAGGCTAAAATTGTTTTAGGTCTCTCTCTCTCTCTCTCTCTCTCTCTCTCTCTGTCTCTCTGTCTCTCTCTCAGGCCACCATGTCTTCCTCAGCCCCTAGGGCTGAGCGCACCATGCTTATCAACAGCACTTGCACCGGGCTAGCCAAGCCCGGTTGTGCTCAACTTTGATGGTCTGATGGGAATTACTTCAGATTTGTACACAATGCTCTAATAAACCTCGTAATGGATATAGAGAACCTATTTTTAAAAAATGATATGAAAATATATATTTAAATCTGTTCTACATACATGCATCAAAAAAAGTTTTGCATCACCCTGGTTCCCAGAACTCCTGAAGATAGACATTGACTGTGGATATTGTATCATAGCCACAGTCCCTTTGACTGTTCAGAGATATCACTAAACCTGCCCAAAGATGTAAACAACTATATGCATAAGCAGCACATATTAGACGGTGGGGGTCCAACAGTTGATCAGTTCCAGTTATTCCACCAGGAAGGAGATACACGGCTCATGTTGTCTGTAGTTCAACCATACCTAGATGGTCAATACCATGGTTCGATCACGTCCGCATTGTTACTTTGTGCCTCGAATGCACAGTCTCTCAGAGTGAACCAAAGCAATGTTGTTCGGACATGGAGAAGATAAGAGAGACAGGAACTGTCAATGACATGCCTCGCCCAGGCCGCCCAAGGGCTACTACTGCAGTGGATGACCGCTACCTATGGATTATGGCTTGGAGGAACCCTGACAGCGACACCACCATGTTGAATAATGCTTTTTGTGCAGCCACTGGACTTTGTGTTATGACTCAAACTGTGCACAATAGATTGCACAATGCGCAACTTCACTCCCGACGTCCATCGCGAGGCCCATCTTTGCAACCACGACACTATGCAGTGCGGTACAGATGGGCCCAACAACATGCCTAATGGTCCACTCAGGATTGACATCACGTTCCCTTCACCGATGAGTGTCGCATATGCTTTCAACCAGACAATCATTGGAGATGTGTTTGGAGGCAACCTGGTCAGCAAGTGCAGCAAGGTGGTGGTTCCCTCCTGTTTTGGGGTGGCATTATGTGGGTCCAATGTACGCCGCAAGTGATCACGGAAGGCACCATAACAGCTGTACGATACGTGAAGGCCATCCTCTGACCGATAATGCAACCAATCAGCATCATATTGACAAGGCATTCATCTTCATGGACGACAATTCGCATGCCCATCATGCACATCTTGTGAATGACTTCCATCAGGATAATGACATCACTCGACTAAAGTGGCCAGCATGTTTTCCAGAAATGAACCCTATCGAAAATGCCTGGGATAGATTGAAAAGGGCTGTTTATGGACAACGTTACCTACCAACCACTCTGAGGGATCGTGCCGAATCGCCATTATGGAGTGGGACAATCTGGACCAACAGTGCCTTGATGAACTTGTGGATAGTATGGCATGATGAATACAGGCATGCATCAATGCAACATGGCATTCTACTGGGTAGTAGAGGTACTGGCGTGTACAGCAATCTGGACCACCACCTCTGAAGGTCTCGCTGTATGGTGGTACAACATGCAATGTGTGGTTTTCATGAGTAATAAAAAGGGTGGAAATGATGTTTATGCTGATCTCTATTCCAATTTTCTGTACAGGTTCCAGAACTCTCAGAACCAAGGTTATGCAAAACTTTTGTTGATATGTGTAGAAAGAGACGTCTGTGTTTAACGGGTTGCCAAAAATCTTGATAAGTTCTTGACCAATTTATTTACAATCTGTACATGATACTCTAATAAATGTCTGGACAGATGTAGATTACATATTTTTTAAAATACATATGGTATATAAATATACATGTACTATACTAGCTTAGCACCTCATGCTTCACTCGCATAGACTTTATGATCCACACAGACCTTTTTTTCGCTTTTCTTTAACTGAATTTTTATGTTGTTCATCAATTGCAACACCTTCTAAACTTTTCAAACTAATTATGGCCATAGAAGCATGGTTTTTTTCTGAATGTACATCTGACCAAAAAGAAAATCTGGTAGCTGGAGTCCAAGGTTTCTGGTACTCATTCCTTTTGTATTCTTGTAGTGATATTTCCACAGAAAATTTCATTCCCTAACACATATTTCTTTACCAATTTCGATTCCATAAGGGTTTGTTGTGCACAGTGACCATAGACTATAAGGAAGGAGAGGAACACAGCAGTTAGTCACAATCCCATTAACTTTTATTTCTCTTGCATATCTAAATTTTGGCTGTAAATAGCAATCTTCAGTGCAGTAGTGTAACAATCCAACAAACTCGCAGCAGTATGTGTCACCATACTATCTTACTGGCAAAAAGGCAAGAGTAATAAAAACTACAGGACTGCAACTGATTGCTGCATGCCTCTCCTTCCACAATTTCTTTATATCTCACAATGAAGTGAAATACCAATTTTCATAGATTTAGCTTCTTTTTTTTAATATAACAAAATATTTTCTAAACGTTTCATACCCTATTTCACCCCCTTGGTGGTTGAACTCCCCTAAAAGAGAAGCTAAATACAAATTTTCATAGATTTAGCTTTGAAAATGCTTTCATAATGAAATAATTTCATAAAACTTTTCATCCTCTATTTCTCCCCCTTAGGAGTAGAATTTCGAACACATCCTTCTTAACTGATGCCTACAGTGTAGGATCAACACTGTCTCCGAATTTCAAATTTCTATCCTTAGCGATTTGGGCTGGGTGATGATGGCCATATTTCACCCCCTTAGTAGTTGAATTTCTGAAAACAGTGGAACACGAATTTTTTTCATTTTAACCTAAATGCCAAATTCAAATATTAATAGCTCTAGTTTTAAAAATGCTTTCATAAAGAGATATTTTCATAACACATTTCATCCCCCACTTAGTGGGATGAATTTCCAAAAACAATGAAATATAATTTTTTTTTTTTTTAATTGGAACCAAGAACGAAATATGAATTTTCACAGACATAGCTTTAAAAAATACTTTAGTAGTTCGTTCATAATGACTTATTTTGAAAACAACTTTCACCCACTATTTCATCCCCTTGGGGCTAAATTTCCAAAAATGTTGAAACATGTATTTCTTTATTTCTTGCCAAGAGGCCCCCATCCCCACACACATGCACAGTGTACTCTCAATTATTCGTGGACAACCTGTAATTGCAATATCAAAGTAAACAGTTATGCATTAGAGTTGTTTTAACTAACACTACTTAACTAAAGTGTATATAGTATATTCTACTTTATTCAACAAAATGCAGTATTTACAAAGAATAGAGTGGAAGCTAATTTCACATTACACTACATCACTTTGAAACAAAGTAGTCAAATTGATTTCGGTTTCAGTGGGGTAGCTTGTCTTTTACATATCACACTATGAATTTTAAGCAACACCAACTTGTCAAAAAGGGTAACATCTACATCTACATCTACACCTACAACCACATCCATACCTCGCAAGCCACCTGACAGAGTGTGGCGGAGGGTACCTTGAGTACCTGTATCGGTTCTCCCTTCTATTCCAGTCTCGTATTGTTCGTGGAAAGAAGGATTGTCGGTATGCCTCTGAGTAGGCTCTAATCTCTCTGATTTTATCCTCATGGTCTCTTCGCGAGATATACGTAGGAGGGAGCAATATAATGCTTGCCTCCTCGGTGAAGGTATGTTCTTGAAACTTCAACAAAAGCCCGTATTGAGCTACTGAGCATCTCTCCTGCAGAGTCTTCCACTGGAGTTTATCTATCATCTCCGTAACGCTTTCGGGATTACTAAATGATCCTTTAGCGAAGCATGCTGCTCTCCGTTGGATCTTCTCTATCTCTTCTATCAACCCTATCTGGTATGGATCCACACTGGTGAGCAATATTCAAGCAGTGGGCGAACAAGTGTACTGTAACCTACTTCCTTTGTTTTCGGATTGCATTTCCTTAGGATTCTTCCAATGAATCTCAGCCTGGCATCTGCTTTACCGACGATCAACTTTATATGATCATACCATTTTAAATCACTCCTAATGCCGACTCCCAGATAATTTACAGAATTAACTGCTTCCAATTGCTGACCTGCTATATTGCAGCTAAATGATAAGGGATCTTTCTCTCTATGTATTCGTAGCACATTACACTTGTCTACATTGAGATTCAATTGCCATTCCCTGCACCATGCGTCAATTCGCTGCAGGTCCTCCTGCATTTCTGTACAATTTTCCATTGTTACAACCTCTCGATATACCACAGCATCATCCGCAAAAAGCCTCAGTGAACTTCCAATGTTATCCACAAGGTCATTTATGTATATTGTGAATAGCAATGGTCCTACGACACTCCCCTGCGGCACACCTGTTTGAGAATGACATGCTGCGTTCTGTAATCTAGGAACTCTTCAATCCAATCACACAATTG
This sequence comes from Schistocerca cancellata, assembly GCF_023864275.1. NCBI lineage: Eukaryota > Metazoa > Arthropoda > Insecta > Orthoptera > Acrididae > Schistocerca > Schistocerca cancellata. The sequence goes on from NC_064626.1 coordinate 304,746,530, forward strand.
GTCTGATAGTCCATATGCTCTTGCTTTTTTCATTAAATGACTGTGGGGAAGTGTATCATCCTGCTATTCCAGGTATCCAGTAACCCTTTGGCCCACTGAAGTGTTAATGCATGACTGATTAGTGTTTCTGGAATTAGAGGAATGTTGTCATCTTTGTCACTGTCATTCACTGCCTCAGATTTCCCATATACTTGCAGAACAATAGTACCGTCACTCAACATCATCTTCTGACCAGGCTCTGTGCGGCCCACATCAAACCAGTCAGAAATATATTATTTGTTAACAGTTTCACACCCTGGAGTACTTTTTAAAACAGCAGCTAACATCTTCTTCATCGTCAGAATCACTGATTTCATCAGTTTTAGAATTAATGTTTTTCAGGACTTGGCTACGGTTGATTGTTTTGACACTTCATAAATTGCATCTAGCACAGTAAGTGGTTTCCCAAACGGACTTCTGTTTTGTCTTCTAACATGTCAGCAGACAGTTAAATGACTGCCCTTTTTAGATTCGTCAGTTCCTCTTCAATCAATGTGTGTACTGTTGTGTTCATTATCACAGTATCTATAGCCTCAGAGAACTCTGAAGATACTTCATCAGTCTTCATTATTTCAGTGATCCACTTCTTTTCAAATTGATTTTTCCTGCTGACTATATTAAACTTCAGCCTGCTCTTCACATTACTACCGTAAACTGCAATGTTCCTGGGTACACCTTATAATCAAGTATCTGATATCAGAATGTCATTATGATGTAATCCAGCAGGTATCTTACCATGCCTCAAGTTGTTTCCACATATACCTCCTCCTCTTGAGATTTTTGAGCAGTGTATTTACTATTACCAGCTACAATGTATTGCAGAACTCGATTCATTTGTACTGCCAAGCCTTCATTCTTCTCTACTTTCCCCTACCACAGTGTTCCAATTCCCCCCCCCCCCCCCCCAAATGATTATCATTTCCCTTTACATACTGACAAGGGGAGGCCACGACATTAGAACCATGAATTGACTTCAAACTTTGCACACCTTTAATAGGCCATTAAAATAATAATGTGCAACCTACTCTGGCAATTCTGAGAGGAAGAGAAGTTTTACATGTCTATTATGTGGCATGTGGTTCAAATGGCTCTGAGCACTACGGGACTAGAACTTAGAACCACTTAAACCTAACTAACCTAAGGACATCACATACCTCCATGCTCGAGGCAGGATTCGAACCTGTGACCATAGCGGTTGCGCGGTTCCAGACTGAAGCATCTAGAACCGCTCGGCCACACCGGCCGGTTGTGGCATGTATATCAGTGCATAGGTGCTGTACATTAGAGTTCATGCTGGTCAAGTGAATAGCGTTAGAGTTTCAAAAGACTACCTTGTATGAGGCGATGGTTCAATCCCCACCGAATCTATATTTTTTTCATCGCTGGCCACATTATTTAATTTATATGACATTTGAGAGGTAACATAATTAAAAAAACACATCTACATGCATGAAGTTTTAATGAATTTCATGTTATTTGATTACCTACTATTGTTACCTGACTTAAATTACTAGAACAAACATATTTATAACTATCGACAAATAAACAACGAAACACAGTTTTTTCCTTAAAATGTTTGCCTGTCATGATTTGCAAAGTTCCTTATACATGCAATCTGCTAAGGTACCTGTAACTACTTTACATCTCAACACTTTGAGCTGAAGCCACAGAGGCAGGCCCAATTTGGCAGTTAACCTGCGTAGTGATAAGACGTTGCTAATTTTGCAAGAATGAAAAGTGTTGTGCAAATTTTTTGAATATCACAAAAAATACAAAAATGTAGGTGACTCCCTGTGACAGGATTCTAACTGTCACCTGGTGTGCGACCCTCTTGCCAGGCTCGAACATTAACCACTTAACTACAATGACTTCTCACAGGTGGCCTCTTAGCACAGATACCTCAGTTACACAATAGACGCGTAAAACTTCTCTTATGATTTTCTCATAAGTGCCAGAGCAGTGCACCTTCTTGCTTGCACATTATATTGTTTTAATGCCAACAAAAGTGTACAAAGTTTGAAGTCAATCCGTGATCCCAACATTGTGGCCTCCCTTTGTCAGTATGTAAAGAGAAATGATAATGGAACACCATGGTAGGGGAAAAAACAGAAGGCAGACTTATGGGAGAATAAAAGCTTGGCAGTAGAAATGAACTGAGTTCTGCAACAAATTGCAGCTAGTGTTAGTTAATACATACACTGCTCAAAAATCACAAGAGGAGGAGGTATATTTGGAGAAGAGTTGGAGACATGGTAAGACACCTACTGGATTACATCACAGTGAGACAGATATTCTGAAATCAGATACTTGACTGTAAGGTGTACACAGGAACAGATTGCAGTTTAGTAATGTGAAGAGTAGGACGAAGCTTAAGAGAATTATCACGAAAAATTAATGTGGAAAAAAGTGGGACACTGAAGTACTGAGGACTGATGAAGTGTCTTCAGAATTCTCTGAGGCTAGAGATACTGTGATAATGAATACCACACTACACAGTTTGCTTGAAGAGGAACTGACATATCTAAAAAGGACAGTCATGAAACTGTCTGTTGAATGTTAGAAGACAAAACGGAAGTCAATTTGGAAACCATAAAACATTCAGTATTACAGTCAAAGTTTAACAGGAGATTGGAAGATTTGTAAACAAATAAGGCAGAAGAGCTAGATAACATTTCTTCAGAATTTCTAAAATCATTGGGCAATTGGCAACACAAAAATTATTTACGTGGTGTGTGAAATCAACTGAGACTGGAGACGAAGCATCAGACTTCTAGAAAAGTAAAGACAGCAAGAGCAGATAAGTGTAGGAACTATTGCACAATCTGTGTAATGTCTCACATATCCAAGTTACTGACAAAAATAATATACAGAAGAATGGAAAAGTAATTCAGGGGGCTGTTAGATGATCATTAATTTGGCTTTAGGGAAGGTAAAGGCATCAAAGAACCAGTTCTAATGTTGTGCTTGATAATGGAAGGAATATTTAAAAACCAGACACTTCCATTGGGATTGTCAACCTAGAAAAGTATTTCACTGTGTAAAATGGCATATCTATAAGGGCCAAGAGAAAAAACTAAAAATGAAAGACCATAATGAGGTGTTCAGATTAGAAGAGGAGTAAGTCACTATTGAAATTTATTGGCTCCACTGTTCAATCTACACATCAAAGAAGTAATGATGGAAATAAAAGATAAGTTCAAGAGTGAGATTAAAATTTGGGGTGAAAGGATATCAATGGTAAGATTCAGTGATAACATTGCTATCCACAGCAAAAGCAGAGAAGTAGTACAGGACATACTGAATGCAATGTAGTCTACTGAGCGTGGAATATATATTGACAGTAAACCAAAGAAAGAAAAAAGTAAAATGAGATCAATAACCAACTAACCAACAAAACTAGAAATCACAAAGCAGACAAATTGAAGCAATTCTGCTATCTTAGAAGTAAAATAACACACAACAGATGATGCAAAAGCAACATAAAATGACAGTAGCAAAGGCAAAGAAGGCATTTTTGTCAAAAAGAATTCTGTTAAAGTCAAACGACATTGAGTGCCAGCTGCGGCAGCAGACCATTGGAATAAGTCAAATGCAAACAACACTGCTCTGCGCATGTGCGCGTTTGGCTGTGCTGTACAGTTTTGCCAGTTTTGTCACACAACAATGACAACAGCTGATATGGTCCCAGTACTCAGCTTTGTTGAAGCGTGTGCCTGAATAGCTGTGCTTGTACACTTGAACAAAACAGCAATCATCAAGTTCATACTCAATAATTTACTTCTTTTTACTTTAATGCCATAGAATTTGATTCTAGAAGACACATTACGGCAGGAAAGATGGGAAAACATGATCAACACTTTTTAAAATTATTTTGTGTGTCTTTCCTTTCATTTTTTTGTTTTATATCACGTGCAAGAAGCATTATTACTGAAGGATATTTATCTATAAAGTGACAGGATTCAAGATTTGTGAGTTATTACTTATTCTTAAAATTCCCAACGTTAACTAATGATAGTTGTGTCATTGCACGGTTCCATTCGGCAGTTCAACTCAAGTTGTTAGAAGCGCTGCATTTCTGATAGACGTAATAAACCCTATAAGCAAGTTCAGAAACATACGTGTGCTTGTCTTAAGAAACTAATGGTTAAATAAAGCAATGCCAGAGAGTAAATAGTTATGCAACATATTAATTACCCTTTGCTAAAATTATTACTTATTGTTCTTGAATATGTATTCTATCAAGGAATCAATTTCAAACTGCAGTAGTTACGTGTCAAAGAATATTACAAAGTTTTATCATTTATTAAAATCTTACCCTAAAAGAAATATAACAAATACTCGTGATATATGCCAAAATAAGTTTCCTGAAATTCTTACTTTACATAAGAAGGCAGTTCACATTTCTGCATGAGAATGTTAAATAAGAATAAATGAATAGTGAATTCACTATGTACTACACTAATTCAATACAGGAGATATGCCAAGATTCTCGTAGTCGGAGCAGACGCTGGAAATTTCACGATCAGCTGAAATCTCGTCCTCAGAGCTACTGCTGCACTCGTATTATCATCTACTTCACCAAGATTAACAATAATGTTTTCTGTCAGAAGTGCGGGTGTCCACATATCTGGTGTAACTTCATTCAAAGCTCGATGAAGCAATTTTAACACCTTGATTTGTAAGAAATGTGAACCCGTGTTATTTCTTGCTACATTTCCTTTCACTTGAGCCCAAATAAGTTCAATCGCATTGTACATGGAATGGTATGGTGGCAAATGAATAACTTTTGTATTAATCCAAGTCTCACCGGTAAATATGACTATGTCAAAGTCAATAGTGCACATTTTTCTGAGGAAACTGCAGTGCAGAAATACTATGTCTGTCCTCTCCATTACAAATTTGCTGTTGTTGTATGTTTTCTACCTGAAACCTAAAGGATTCAGAACCGAAGAAAGCAACATCTTACCACAGGAAAACAGCCCTGCTTCACAAAGAAAAACAATAAGTTTTTTTCCTAGTTGGTAATTCACCTCCACAGTAATAATTTTAAATATGGTCCTGAATAGCACACCGATTAAAACTGTCAACAGCTGTCACTCGCTTCGTACCCTTTCTGCGTTTACCTAGCATGCTAATCTTTCTCACCACTATCAAGGCCTATATATTTTTTCCTTAGTCACACATTTCACTGCAGCAGTTCCAATCAGCTGTTTGTTGTACTAATTTGACACAGTGAGAATAGGTCCTTCATTAGGCCTCTCACTTTCAAAGTAATCCCACACACAAACAACAAATTCCCTCCCTTGAGAATGCACTGATAAGGGCCATCACGATTGTTAGCTATACTGTCCGGCAGCAAACTAATGATTTGGCAACAGGGCTGCTTTCCATTTCTGTGTGCGGGGCGATCTCCAGGCCCAGTAGGCGGAGCCATGGATCATCATGTTTCAGCCCGACAATAGTATGAATCAGTGGACTTAATTTGAGAAATACATTTCTGAGAATGTACATCTGGAGCACACACTTGTATGGAAGATAATCATGGACTGCAGAGATAGCAGAAAGGAAGAGAACTGAAGTGTTGGGAGGTCATGCTATAGAAGGCTGTTGAAAATTAGGTGGACACAAAATAAAAAATGAAAATGTTCTCCATAGAATTGGAGAGGAAAAAAACATGTAGAAATCACTGACAAGAAGGAGGAACAGGATGATAGGGCATGTGTTAAAGATATTAAGGAATAACTTCCATAGTACTGCAGAGAGCTGTAAAGGGTAAAAACTGTAGGGGGGATATAGATTGGAATACATTGTGCAAATAATTGAGAATATAAGGTGTGAGCACTACTCTGAGATGAAAAGGTTGGCACAGGAGAAGTCATGACAGGCCGCATCAAATCAGTCACTCAAGACTGATGATGTAAAAAGAACGGGCCCATTTATTGAGCTGAGCCAACATTAGCCACAGATTTACTTACTACTTCACATGTGCACTGAAAGTATAGTTAATTATGTACTTTGAGTGGGCCCAGGTAATTATAAATGTACCAAATAGAATGGCAAATAAACATTTCTATATAGATAAATCAGCTGCAGGTAACAATGCAGTCAAATGTGATAAGTAATTTTTGTATGAGCTTAACACAAGTTACCAAATACCTAACCAGAGGAAGAGTGACTATTAAATCTCAAAATTGACTCTTTTAGTACGAGTGCTAGGATACCTTTGTAAGACAGGACACGTACACAGTCAACTGATTAATATATACAAAGTTTTAACAGACTTATAAAAATGAATATATGCATTACATTAAAACTAATTTCAGGACTGAAAGTTAGTTAGTTAGACCTATCAATCTAAAAATAGCTTTCTGAGAAATCCAGAGGTTTGCTTTTCATATAAGATTGATTGCAACTATCAGACAACGATGACAGAAATTAATATCTCATAATGCTGTCAGCAAGAATATTTTTAATTTCAGTAGGTAAAGTCTCTATAAATATTGCCTGAAGCTTTGCAATCTGGTAGCAATTTTATAATGATAAAATAATACCAAATAAAATTAACTTAAAAAGGATACCATTTCTCAGATATTTCTGTATTCACAATAGCTGAATAGATGTATTTTTCTCTGAATGTGATCAGTTCTTTCTCAACGTCATCCCACGTTAGTGGTTCATGAAGGCCATCATTTCCATAGCGTTTATTGTAGCGATCATAATGTACCTGAATTTAAGACAAAAGGAGTACTTCAGTCATAGTACTCAATTCAAACTACAAAACACTCCAAATATGATGAAACTGATTTATAGGCTAAGCATAAAATTACATATTTTGCAGTCATGATTATTAAAATTAAGACTAAAATTATGATGCAAATACAAAATTTACGCATTTTTATTACGTGCATTTTGCTTCAAAATTGCTGATTCTGATGAAACAGACAATAAATTTGCAAAACAGAAAACAAGAAAAAATATAAGTAAATATTTTTCACTTTCATCATTTCAACAAAATTTTATCATTCTTGTTCACATTTATGGTTTAAAACCCATTATTCCAAAACACTTCAACACATCTTATGAAGAAAAAATGAGGCTTTTGAATGATTACTTAAGAGCACAATGTAATTAAACTTGTCCATTATACTAAACCACTTCAGTAGCTTTCAAAAGAAGAAATGAGGTTGCCAGAAGATTATGTGAGAGCATAATGTATTTGAGCTTGTTTACTTGCTACTTTTAAGGTCATACATTCACCGTTTTTGAAGACTCTGTGGTCTTTGTTTAATCACTGTCCTGGCAACTGATCTCAAGAGTGCTTGTGTTTATATATTAGAATAATGTGTACCATTTTACTGTATCACAAAACCCCATCCTACAGAAATATGGGCTTGAAAAACTAGCCAACTAGCTCATCTACATCTATATTCCACAAGCCACCTTACAGTGTGTGGTGCAAGGTAGCCTGTACACCACTATCAATTCCCCACTTTCCTGTTCCAGTCACAAATTGTGTGTAAGAAAAATTGCTGTTGGTGAGCTTTTGTGGGAGCTCCAAAACCTCTAATTTACTTTCATGATCTTGATCACAAGATGTACATAGGAGGAAACAATATGTTGCCAGTCTCTTCTTGGAATGTATGTATTTGCAATTTTAACTGTAAACCACCCTATGATTCACAATGTCTCTCTTGTATGTCTGACATAGAGTTCAATCAGCATCTCCATGACACTTTCATGCTACTAAAGGAACCTGTAACAAGATGTGTTGCTATTCTCTGAGGTTCTCTATTGCCTGTATCAGTCCTGCCTGATACACAACCCAGATTTTCTCCCTCTTCCTCTTTCTTTTTACTTCCCTTCACAGGTTATTTCCAGCTTACTTTCCTCTATCTTCTAGTCTCATTTTCATTGTGGGACAGATTTATTTGTTTTGCTGGTCATCTTTGAGGATCCATTCTTTGGGGACATTGAATCCACCTTCTATTATTTTGTTCCAACTTGTCTTTTGCACAGCATATGTTTAGTTTATGCCTAAGATCAACATTTTTGTTTCTTTCTGTTCTTTTACATCTCTCCACACTTCTTAATAACTTCATTTTCTTACTTTGGTTGTGTATTTCTTGTTTCTTGATTTTATTCAAACATGATTCCCACTTAAATACACTTTTTTGACATTTTAAAGAAATAGCTTGGGGTTTGCAATCCCACTGACATGGCCTGCTGAGAGCAAGATCATAACGGCATTTCGGCATGGTGATACATCATTTTGTTCAAAAACATATAAATACAACTTGTTATCAATACTGTATCCCAGCATCTATTTGCACATACAGGTGGTATCTAAGTCAATCACGCAGATTTAGGGAGTCACAATATAAGCTCTGGTGTGTGACATTCAATGCACAGTTTTCTTCAGTTTATTTTTCAAAGAACACATGAAACTGCTCAAAAAGCAATATTATTGTATAAGCTAATATTTTTGTTTACCTGATATTTCATTCAGAAAGTACTCACTTCTTCCAACACAAGGCCCACTCCTGGAGCCATTGGTATATCTATCCTGTCTGGTTTCCATGATTTATTTATTGTTTCTATTGTCGTATGACCTCTTGAAACTGCCACTGCTAATCCTATCATTTTCCTTATTTGATGCAACATGAAACTTTGTCCTTTTATTTTTATGGTACAAAATTCCATATTTTCTGAGGTGAATGGTTCACCACAAACAAAGTTCATTATATACCTATGCGCACTTGGATCCAAAGGCTTCCTAATAATTAAAGAAACATCAGAATTAGAAATGAAAACAAATGAATTTCCTGGAACAGTAACTTTACAAGGTTATACATACTTTCTCGATGTAAAATTGTGAAAATTGTGTGTTCCTTCAAACATTTTCAGCACTGAATTGACATTATTAATAATAGTTGAAGAAACTCGGAAATTTTCTGATACTTCTTCACCAGCAGGCATAAAGGCAAATGTTGGCAGTGTATATGAATATGTTCTTGCATCACAGGCACTTTTACTGTTGAAGCCTTTGGTTGTGCGTTTTATAGCAAAAACTCTGATCTGATCTGGCAAATGCTTGTTGATATCACTGGTATTGGCACCTTCAGCTGTGAGGAAACACAAGGAAGAGTAGTATAAAAATTGTAGTACAATAATTATAATCATTATTCACAATACCTGCTTTACGCTTTTCTAAAAATATATTGAGTCAGCTAACATTAGAATAGTCATATTAGTGTTTTATCTACATCCACCCTTGCCAACCTAGCCACAGTTTTAAAGCCGAGACAATCTCTCATAATACAGAGCAGGCTTGGGTGCCTGCAAGCAAACCTTATGCATAACAACATTTAGTTCCAAAACACATTCCTTTATCATTCCAAGTACATATTAATAACTTACTTTACTGAGTCATAACTACCTTTAACATCAAATGAAAATGGGAAATGACTACAGTTCAAGACTTGAACTTTGTACTGAAGGTAGTAGTAATGATGACTTCCAGAAGTAGCCCATTGTCATTCTTACTTGACTGGGAAGAAAATACAACACTTAATACAATGAAAGAATATAAAATGCAGCATCACTATTGCACCTTCATGTTGCACAATATGATCTGCTGGACAGTAATGCAAGAAAACAACTTTTTGACATTCTGAAAGATGAAGTAGATACAGTAAGAGGTAAATCTAAAATAAGAAGAATAAGAAAAACCTGCTTCTGCGTGTGCTTCAAATACACTTTTGATTTTCCAAAAAGTTCCATGCAATAAATTTAGATCACAGACAATGGGTTCCATCATATTTTCGATGCAGGGATTCAGGAGATACATAACATAGAAAATGAATCAAAATTATTTAGCACTCCGTTTTCAGTTGCACCAAATACTGTAGCCTTGAAAACAGAAATAGATGAATGATTTATTGTATTGATACAGAGTTCAATGTATTGTAGCTCACAGACAGACACAGTTCCTCGTGGTCGTGCAAGCGATGTAAGTCAAGAGTCCAACTGGTCTGTCCTCTGGAGAAGTTCAGTGTTTAAATATGCTTGTGTGGTCATGCACTCCCATTAGCCTGAAGCCTTTGCTTCGAAGCATACAGATGACTCCATTTGATGCAGCTTTTGAATCTTACTAAGGGTACACTGTGAATTTCGAGGCAAACATTTCTTTTAAACATTAGCAGTATCTAAGTTCTGTTGAGAACGTCCAGTGCCATTTGCTATATGCAAACAAGTAAGGCTGAACTAGACAAGTTCGAAAGTTTGAGGGTTATTTCAGTTGCATCTTTAAGTCAATGGGCATCATCAATGGTTGCCTGTAAGAAGCCCAACTGGACATTCAGATTATGTGGTGATTTGAAAGTTACAGTAAATAAATGCTCATCACAAGTAGATCTGTATCGAATTCCAATGTAAGAGGAATTGCTAGCCAAGTGGGCTGGAAGCCCTTTGTTTTCAGAAATAGACTTGGCTGACTAGTATAAGCAGTTGTCTCTTGATGAGGAAACAAAATGGATCCTAGTCATGAATGTGATACAACAGATTACTATTTGGAGTCACAAGAGCTCCCTCAATTTTTCTAAGACATCTTAAACAGTTATTCAGGGCATCCCAAACTGTGCAAATCATTTGACGATATCATTGTAACAAGGGCTATAAGAGAGCAGCATTTACAGGCATTCACCAACTGTGGTGCTGGCTTGATAAGTGTCAGTTTTTTTACCCAAATATGAAGTAGCATGGTCGTATTTTCAGCGAAAAGATGCAAGGTCCGCACAGGATCACGTAGAGGACATAGACAAGAGACCTGTCCTGAGGGACCCAAAAGAGTTATAGTTGTTCTCAGTATAGTAAATTATATTGCCAATTCATTCCGCAACCTGTCAACATTTCACATCCATCCAACCAGCTGTGCAAAAAAGGGGTAAAATATGTTGGGTCGGAAGTGTGCCTTAAAGCATTCCTGAATTAAAGAAGTGTCTTTGAACAGCTCTCTGTTTGATTAAATTTATTCTGGGCTCATATCTTATAATGGTGACAGATGCTTCAGATTTTTATATTGCTGCCTTTCTGTTGCAAAAGCATACTAAGGGCACAGAGAAGCTAATTGCATTTGTGCTCTCACAGCCCACTGCAATAATTCCCAACTTGAAAAGAAGGCACTGGTGATTATTTAATCTGACTACACCTCTATTCCACCCCATGTCAAATGCAGGAGTGTAGTGCTGGCTAGAAAATTCAAAATGCACTTGTGCAACATACAGAGATGACCACTTCTGAGGAAGCATTCACCAGTTTTCTTGTCACTTATCAATCATCTCCACCAATGGACACAGCCCAGATGCAGGCCTCGGACTTTATTTGCTCTGCTACACCTGACCCAGAGGGCTCATGTCCTGCACAACCACACCCACAACCTCACAGCCACTACTATATGTGCCTGCACATTTGGCCAAAATCTGGGATCGTTGGCAATAGGGAGAGATGGATGTTTAAAATTGTAGCTGGATGTGAACTGAAATCAGCTCTGGTTTGACACTCCACACTGTCTTCGCTCCCCACCCTTCCTCCCACTGCGAGCTGGCAGTATAATCTGTACCCCTGTCCCAGCTTACAGCGGTCTGGGAGGAGAAGGGGGGGAGGGGGGGAATCCTGTCAATAGACCAGTGATGGGAGCCAATGGTGATGAAACCATTGCCACGCTCTAAGCTCTCAGGGACATAATTTCAGCCAGTGCAAATAACCACACTGCTTGTCCTAGAATAAACTGCACATGAGGTTCTGGCACAGATCAAAGCACCTCTCTCTCTCTCTCTCTCTCTCTCTCTCTCTCTCTCTCTCTCTCTCTCTCTCTCCCCCCCCCCCCCCTCCCCTACTGCCAATTAAAAGGGTGGAGGTTTTTGTATGCAACAGAGCTTCAGACTCCTGTCCAAGTCACTGTATCAATATGATGCTGGCAAGTAGGAACACTTCCTCATAGCTCTGAAGATGGCGCACGCCCAGAGTACTATTGGCATGCCTTCTGAAAGAGTTCTGTGCTTAACATGTTCAGGCTGGTACTGCAAACAGCGTTTCTTACTGTGGGATGTCATGTGTACTCACGCTCATCTGGCACTTCTGCTTTTCCTGTTTCTTGCCATGGGATGGCAGTCATATTCAAATGCCCTTGGCTACTATTTTAATATACTGACCTATTACTTTGTAAATGGCATAAATTCATTCTCCCTCTTTTTGAAGGGATGGAAGGATGGGCAGAGGGGAAGTAGAGAGGGGGGGGGGGGGGGAGAGGGAGAGGGTGTGTGTGTGTGTGTGTGTGTGTGTGTGTGTGTGTGTGTGTGTGTGTGAGAGAGAGAGAGAGAGAGAGAGAGAGAGAGAGAGAAGACATAAATTAATTTTACCCTACACTAATCACAATATACCATTTATTCAGAAAGCTCTACCATTCAAGGGTCATACAAAATTGTATTCACAGCTGTTTGTTGTGCCTAGCTCATACATAAACACCATATGTTAGTGTGTTGCTGGTACTGTAATTGGTAGGTTGAACTTGAGGTATCAACGTTATACACATGGTACATACCAGCGCGAACATGTTAAATATGCTTGCACGGTCACATATTGCCCCTTCCTGTTATCACATGAAATATTCGCATCATGCCATTTGATACAGTGTCCAAATATTGCTGTTTTACAGCTTTTTCTCTTTTGTTATTCACTCTGGTGTGATCTTGGGGTGCATCCAACAACCTAGCTTGGTTTCAAGCCAACCACTGACTGTGAACTTAGCCCTAAACCAACAACATGGAACTGCCATTTGTTCAGCTGGTCACCACATGCTGAATGATACTGAACTTTTGCAACCTACACTGGGTAGGACAGTAAAAAGCATTAAACATCCTGTTCTAACAACTCCATTTGGCTAGTCAAAGTCCCTTCCCTAGCTTGTATTGTTGCACATAGTGTTGACTGTCAGCTCAAAAGATGTTTGCCCCACCTACCCACACTACATATGGGCAGTCAAAGTGGTGGGCAGTAAAAAGTCTATCTCCCTCCACTTTCTTTCTCTTTCATGAGGACACATACATAAGGGCTGGGAGACGTACAGCAAGTACAATGTTTCAAGCATCAGTAAAAAGTGTAACGTACTTGATGACCTCTGCTACAGTTACAAATTTATCCCATTAATAGTTTTTCTTTAAGTTTTGCAGGAATAAGTTATGGCAGATCGAGATTTATGGTACTAATATTATCAGAAAGGTATAAATAACATACAGGTATTACAGAAATGCTACATAAACTAGAATGGGAATCCATGGAGGGAAGGAGATGACGTTTTTCCAAAACACTGCTGGGAAAGTTCAGGCAACTGGCGTTTTTGACAGACTGCCGAACGGTCCTACAGCCACCAACAAACATCTCGTGAAAGGACTGTGAAGACAAGAAACCAGATCTTCTATGGAAGCATACATATAGTAATTTTTCCCTCATGGCATTTGTGACTGGAACAGGAAAGGGAATGAGTGGTAGTAGCAGAAGTTACCCTCCACTGTGCACAGTATGGTAGCATGTGGAGTATCTATGTAAATGTAGGGAGGACATCTAACAACAGTTGGAATTTGCAAGCATACTCAGCACTTGTTCAAATTACACATTTCTGAGGGAGAAACTGAAAATGTTGTAAGTTGCAGCACTGAAAAATACACAAACTGGGCCCTTTCAAGGATAGCAATGTAAAGTTGTTATATTACTTCCTCTCCCTTGAGTAAAATGAAGAACTATAGAAAGTTTAGTGGTGGCAACAAATGATACTATGGAAACCGAGTAGCTGGCACAACATTACTGTCAACCAACATGGCACACGCTCAGATGGCACTTGTCATCAGAAGCACCCTCTGAGGGGTCTATGCTAGTATTTGGCATACAAGCCAGTCCAGGGCTGGTCTGAGTCAGTTGTGATGAAATCTCTGAACTGTGAAGAGAGTGTGCTACTGGTTTCACTAAGGTGCTATTATCGTGGACTCTATTTATCCCAGACAGAACTTTGATATAGTGTGGACTGGACTTTGCTTAGGATTACAGAATTAAGTTAGTTTGCGCTGTTTCAGAAGAACACCTTGTGTATGTGTCTTCTTGTAAATAAACTGGGATGATTCCCTGCTTACTCATGTGTAATTTGCTTCGATAAAAATTATGATGTCAGCCCTGTGATGCATGCAAATCAGAATTTGATCATTTTTGTAATTAGGCCATAGTAGATGTTTTCAACCACAGAAGTTTTCAGAGCCAGTGGCTACTTCTTCTGGCAGAAGAGTTGAAGGGGAAAGAAGAGGGGTGAAGGAACAACCCTTCCGGTAAGTCTCCCGTGAGCCGGGGTTCTGGGAGACTTTTCTAAACTGTATCCCATTCCCTAAACCTCTCCAGTCTTTTTCCTTCAGCCCTCTTCTTTCCCCTTCAACTCTTCTGCCAGAAGAAGGAGTCACTAGCTCCAAAAGCTTGTGAAAGTTAAATTCTCTTGTGTGTGTGTGTGTGTGTGTGTGTGTGTGTGTGTGTGTGTGTGTGTGTGTCCTTATGCCACCACTTGGTGAGATGATTTTTTTACCTATCCATTTACATGACATGAATAGTGGGACACATACCTCTGACAATAGCAGTTATACTTTTCAGCCTGTCAAATTTCTCATATGGAAAGGCAAAAGGCCATGTTCATGTCTGGAAATCCTGGATTGCACCATCTAACAGAGTAATAGCACTATTAATAAATGCAGCGGAACTTGAGTTGCCTAGGATTTTTTTATTTATTTCAATAACATTTTTCAATGAAGAAACATATTATTCCAGCCAGTTAGAATTTTGGCAGTGGAAAAAGGGCCCCAATAAATCTTATGTGGACCAAGTCAGCAAACTAAGTGGATTAAATAGGAATTACAATTTCAAATGTTTGCGTGGCCAAAATTACAGGGACTCTTCAATCATGGTCATCATAGTGCGACTTACATAGTTGAAATACCATGTGCTGAGGAAATCAGATCCTTCTCTTACTGAATTAATGTGAACAGCACGACTCTATGTAACTGCCCTTGTGGCCCAAACTTTGTTTCCAACAGAAGAAGATGTCACAAAACTCAGCATTCTGGCATCGGTCATTTGGGAGGCCACATCATGCGCAGCAGGGACCTGCCCTATGGCCCATACGACTATGTGAAAAACTGTGCCAGCGACAGGCAACAGTAGCAGCAGCACCATTGCCCAGCTGTAAATATCATCTCCTTCACCGCACCAGCGGTGCATGCCCCCAAAAGAGCACAAAGTTCCAAGGGTGTAGCATAAAAGGACACTTGCAAGAGGTGTATTTCAGCTGCCTCACTGCAAATATACACCAAGATGCTGTAGTCAACCACGTGAATGACGGGTGTACAGAAGTGCAGTTTCTCTTAATGCGACCCAGAAAATATTTTTACAAGTAGATGCTTTCACAGGTAAACACCCTATGAGGTTACTCCTAAACTCCTGTGCTTCTGTGTCCTTACTAAACATAGATAAGTTTATGGGCACCACCTTTGCAGGCAGCAGAGACAAACTTGTGGACCTATGGAGGCACCCAGGTGTCCTTACTAGAAAAACTTACATCAAAGCCACCTGTCTGGTAAATTTTATTGTGGAAGGAAATGTGAACAGGAATGGTTTTACCACTGTCCCTCATTCGTTTTCTACCAAGTGAATCCAGTAAGAGAGGTAGAAGTTGCTCAGATGGCAAGTGTAACTTTGCAGGTAAAATCAATAGCAGACAGCCTATCTTTATCACTGATACAGCTGCAGAAGTGTTTTGTTCATTAAGTCCACTTATGGTGGAGAATTAAACTTGCCACGCTGTAGACTGAGTGAATTGGGAAAAACGGTAATTTAACCAATAGGTCCACAAAATGTGGAACTGGAAACAGACAGAAGGAAGTATGAGTTCACACTCAAAGTGGTGTGGAAGCATGACCACAATTTTGATTCCAGTTTAGGTAATGATTTCCTGTGCCATTTCCATGACTTAGCTAATTTCCAAGCACAGGAAGTTAAAATTTGGGGAAATGTCCAACTTTTTGTGTTCCCACTATAAGGATGCAAGGGAGTACAGAGCAAATGGTCACGTTCCAATAAACAATGTACCACACCACTGAAGTTAAATGAAACCAAGAAAATATTGTCTGGTACTGGGACAATCCTTTGGATAATGTTAATAAAAGATTTATTAAGAGGAGATATTTTCTTAGTGGAACCATTAACAAGAAATGAAGTTCTGGACGGTAAACAGACACATATGCGATGTAGTTTATCTCGAATGAGTACAACAGAAGAGGATATAATTTGGCCAAATTTTGGAAGTAGTGACATTAAAATACCCCAGGATACCATACTCGCCAAAGTGCATGAAATAAATACTGATGAGATACAACAGTGTAACAAGAAAATGAACAGCCTGATAGAACACTATACATAAATTCCATCACAGTTACATCACCTATAAAACTTGAAAGTGAAAAGAAAGTTGAACCTCTGTGTGGGGCAGATTGGGAAGTATTGTGTTCTAGCCAAATATGCAACTTTGTTTGAAGAAAAGAAATGATTTCCAGCAAAAATCAAACAATGGAAAATGCAGGATGAAATGTAACAAAATTATGAAAAGGAAAGTTGCTACTCACCATATAGTGGAGATGCTGGGTCACAGATAGGCACAACAAAAAGCCTCTCACAATTAAAGCTTTCGGCCATTAATGCCTTCATCAACAATAGACAAAACACACACACACACACACAAAACTGCAGTCTCAGGCAACTGAAAGCACTGCGACTCAGCATCTCCGCCATATGGTGAGTAGCAACTTTCCTTTTTATGGTTTCCAGCAAAACTCAGAAAGAATCGCTTGGCACAAAATCCAATGTGCAGTAAAATTGTTACACAGCAACCAATGATTTCACATTGCTATAATTTACATTCCACCTCTCAATACAATTTATAGTCTAGGGTTTAAAAATTTTTATTGTAAATCTTTGGTGGGAGATAGCCCCAGTATTTTCTATGTCACTCTATAGTTTAGCCATACTGATGGTTTTGTTGTGTGTTTGCACATCAATCAGGCCCTGATTAGCTATAATATTTTGCTTAAGTGTTGTATTTGTGCCATTCTTAAAAAGTTGCCTTCTTAAGAACGTTAGTTCAATATTACTACTGCCTGTATAGAACCTCTTCCCCACTGGACTGTTAGTATGGACAACAGCCTGTCAGTTACTCACACCAACGCCAGCCAAACAGCTGATGCCTTTGGTTCGCTGTACCCCATTCTGTGTTCTAACATGGTTGCATGTTGATTCCACATGACTAGCAGGCCTCTCCAGTCGGCTTCTCGGAATACTGGTACTAGCTGTTTCTAGTGGCAATACTCTTCTTGATGCCTGCTCCTTCCCACTGCTTTGTTGTGGGTACATTTCTACCCTTCAGAATTTAGTCAGCACATACCCGGCTGTTGTACAGAATACAACGTGCGACACCTCACATTCCATTTGTTTTTGGTCATCTTTATTCTCCATTAAACTCTTTTTTTACATAATGTAAGTATGATTCTTTTTGTTTTTCTTATTTTTAATGTTAGTGAGTAGACTAGTACACATTCAGAAAGGTTTTTTTTAGGTAGAGCCTGGTAAAACTTGAAGATATTCATAAAATTTTATAAGAATTAGAAGAAGAACAGAATGAAAGAACAACTCAAAAAACAATCAACTTGAAATTTTGAGGCAAGTGATCCCTTCAGATTTAATTGAAGAAGAAACAACACAGGCTAGCCATGATTCTGAAACAAAAGATGGGGGGTGGGGGTGGGGGGGGGGGGGGAGGTGAAGAGAGCAAAGTTGAAACAATGGCTGAAGATATTTACGTCTGGAATGATAAATTGCAAAATGGTGTGAACCAGTGTTATTGAAACCCTAAAAATTTTTAAAAAAATCATAAGCTTAGATAAAATTATTGGGAAAACATGGTCTCAATTGAACATTTATTAACAATATGACTGACTTTTGCCTTTAGTAGTAGCCCAATATTCAGAAAATGCACCATCTGGCTGACAATGATCATGCTTGGAACAGCTGTGCTGACCCTAGTCACAAAACTGTGAGTGGGGTCAGGAAAATTGCAACTGGGGCCAGCACAGCTGTTCCATGCTTGATCATCGTCAGCCAGATGGTGCATTATCTGAAGATTGGGCAACTACTAAAGGTCAAAGCAGGTAACATTTTTATTAAATGTGCAATCGAAACAGTGTTTCACACTTTTAAGAAAATATAGTACAAAATATAGCTGGCCCAAGAAGAAAAGTAAGGGATTCCATATCTCCAACTGATGTACTTCTGATACTTTTCATTGTAAAGATAACTCCGAAATTCTAAGACAAAATAATTCAAAAATTGAAAAATTACACCCAGTGTACATCTGGCCCAAAGATTGCATTGATCTAACCAGAGAACAACTATTGGTCACAACAGGTATCCTTATTCAAATACGCTTGAAAAGGGGATGAGTGGTAAATGTGGAAGAATTATGGGCAAAGAATGGGACAGCAATACCACTTTTGAGAGTGGCCATGAGTTTCTATGATTTTGAGGAGCCTTCAGTATGATGACAGTGCAGCCCGGCAGGAAAGAAGGAAGCTTAAGGAACTTGCTGCCATAAGACATATTGTTGAGAGCTTTGTTCAAAATGTAAGAAAATCTTACAGCATGAGTGAACTTGTTACTGTTGATGGAATGCTGAATCAATTTTGTGCACGCTGTTCATGTATTCAATATACACCATCGAAACATGCCAAATATAGCATCAAAATGTATGCAGTGGCAGATGCAAAGATATTTTACTGGGGAAATTTGGAAGTATATATCAATAAACAACCAGTCTGTATTCTGCCAGAAGAAATTGCAAAATGTCTTGTTGAGGACACAGTCAATGCAAACAGAAATTTAATGGCTGATAATTCATGTACCTGTAATGCCTTTAGCCACATACCTTCTATCAAAAAGTACTAGACTTTTAGAAAAAAAAAGGCATCATTCATCTAGAATTTTTGCCTAATAAGATGACAGCTGCAGGTTCTTCAATATTTGGTTGCCAGAAAGATCAAACTCTCATATTGCACAACAACAAAATAAATAAAGCAGTTGTTTTGCTGCCTATGATCCATTGTAGTGGAGACATAGACCTGGAAAGTTGACAGCCAGATATTATTCTGGATTATAATAGGACCCAAGTTGGAGTGGACACAAAGAGCAAGTTATGTGCTAATGTGCTACAAACAGTGTAGCCAGAACAACAAGAAGGTGGCCCTAATTGATTTTTTTTCACCCTTGTAAATATAGCTGGAGGGAATTATAAATATAGCTGGAGGGAATGCTGAAAGGAAACGAAAGATCGATTTTAATTAGAATTTTTTTGAAAATATTGTCCCTTGAACTAATGAAGGAATATATGTATTCCAGGAGTAAAATTATCTGTCTCTCAACAGACCTCAAAGCATATCTACAGCTCCAGTATCCACAACCTTTAACTGCAGCTACAGTGAGTCCTCCAGAAAAAAAGGCGCGTCAGACACGCACCCTCTGCAGGAGGTCGAAAAACAAAGACGTGTAGTCACTTTGCATGTAAAATTCCCTTTTCAAAACAAATTGTTTACAAGTATTGTCTACATCAACAGTTTATAATTGTTATTAATTAGATTCAGTTATAATACAATGAACAATCTTAAAATTATTTTTTATTGTTTTTTATCATAAAAATTTAATACACACAATGGAAATTTGAGGTTAGAGTATCAACAATACTATGAAAATGACAGAGTGTAACTCACCATAGACATGATATACTGAGTTACAGGCAGGCATAAAGAAAAGATTGTTACACACTGAGCATTTGACCAGAGCCTTCTTCAAAAAAGGAAATGCACACACACACACACACACACACACACACACACACACACACACACACACAAGCAACCACACCTCATGCACACACGATCGCTGTCTTCAGCCACTTTGGTCAAAATGCAACTGCATCAAATGGAAGCAGCAGTTTGGAGTGGGGTGGGGAAGGAGGGGGGCCAG
Organism: Schistocerca cancellata; assembly: GCF_023864275.1. Classification (NCBI taxonomy): domain Eukaryota; kingdom Metazoa; phylum Arthropoda; class Insecta; order Orthoptera; family Acrididae; genus Schistocerca; species Schistocerca cancellata. The sequence continues at coordinate 304,766,720 of NC_064626.1, forward strand.
CAGTTTACAGGTACAAGAAGAGGGAGGGAACTGAGTGTTGAGTGTTGCCTGACAGAGAGTCCAGGGACTAGATGGTGGCAGGACAAGGTTGCCAGGTGCAGTTTCAGAAGGCTGTGGGGAAGGGGGGGTTGGAGGGGGGCAGGTGAGTGGTGGAAAAGGAGAGGAGCAGAGAAGGAGAAAAGACCAGTGGGTGCTTTATGTTGGCAGTGAGTGGAGTACAATGAGGGTGAAGGGACATGAATTGAGAGGAAGTGATAGCACAGAGGGAGCGAGAACAGTCAGGTGGAAGGTGTACCGCACAGTTCAGAAAAGCTGGTGGTGGAGAGGAGGATCCAGATGGATCCGGTTGTGAACTAACCATGGAAATCAAGCAATATTCAGCTGCATGTTGTGCCACAGAGCGATCCCCCTTCCTCTTGGCCAAGAGGCCCCGACTCTGACAGGGTAGGATAAGCCTACGACAGGGCTGGAAAAGGAAGTGCTGTGTGGGTGGATTCGGCAGTTCTTGCACCTGAGCCTTCCACAGGGATATCATCTCTGTGGTTGGGGGTTGGGATTAGGAGTGGCATAGGGATGGACTAGGATGATGTGGAGGTTGGGTGGGTGGCAGAACACCACTTTAGGAGGGGTAGGAAGGATCCGGGGTAGAATGCCCCTCACTTCAGAGCATGATAACAGATAATCAAAGCCGTGATGAAGGAAATGTTTCAGCTATTCCAGTCTGGGGTGGTACTGGGTGATGAAGGGGGCATTGTTTTCTATTATGTTCAAGGTGATGTGGGAGGTTTGGGGAGATGGCACAGGAAATCTATTTGTGGATGAGATCTGGGGGATAGCGCCTGCCTGTGAAGGCTTAGATGTGACCTTCAGTATACTGGGCAAGGGAGTTCTTGTCATTGCAGGTACACCGTCCCTGGGTGGCCAGGCTGTTTTGGAGGGATGTTTTGGTGTGAAAGGGATGGCAGCTACCAAAATGCAGGTACTGTTGGTGGTTGGTGGGTTTTATTTGGACAAAGGTGTGGATGGAGCCTTCAGAGAGGACACCAATGTCCAGGATGGTGGCACACTGGGTTGAGGAGGACTAGGGGAAGCAGATGGGACAGAAGCTGTTGAGGTTGTGATGGAATGAGGATAAAGGGTCTTGGCCTTGAGTCCAGATCGTGAAGATATAGTCAATGAATGTGAACCAGACCAGAGGTTTTCAGAGGCTAGGATGATACCTTGTAAATGGCTCACAAACAGATTGGCAATGAATGGTACCACAAGGGTACCCATGGCTGTCCCATGAATTTGTCTGTATATCTTCACTTTAAAGGAGAAGTGTTGTGTAAGTTAGTGAAATGTATGAAGGATGAGGCTGTGGGTTTGAAATCTGAAGGATATTAGGAATACAAGTGCTCAATAGCAGCAAGACCATAAAACGGAGGAATGTTGATGTATATGGAAGTGGCATCAAGAGTGAGAAGTAAGCATCCAGGAAATAAAGAAGTGTGGATGGTAGAGAGTCGGTAAAGAAAGTGGATTTTGGGCAATTGGTTGGAGGTTTTGTCAGTGAGGGCTAAAATTCTTTCAGTGGGAGCACAACAGCCAGCTACAGGATTGTTGGATTTGTAGATTTCAGGAAGCATGTAGAAGTTGGATGTATAGGGTATCATAAGAGTGAGGAGGAAAATGGATTCAGATGAAAGCACCTGGGAAGAGCCTAAAGTTTTAAGCAGGGATTAAAGGTTATGTTGGACTTCTGGGATCACTATGGCAGAGTTTATAGGTGAAGGAGTCAAATAGCTGGCAGAGATCTTAGCCAAGTAGTCACTGCGATTCATAACAATGGTGGAACCTTCATCAGCAGATGGGTGACTAGGTCACAGTCTGTTTTGAGGTAGGTTCACTTCACTTGGTTTGGGGGAAAGAGACCAAACATCGAGGTCATCCGTCTCATCGGATTAGGGAAGGATGGGAAAGGAAGTCGGCCGTGCCTTTTCAAAGGAACCATCCCGGCATTTGCCTGGAGCGATTTAGGGAAATCACGGAAAACCTAAATCAGGATGGCCGGACGCGGGATTGAACCGTCGTCCTTCCGAATGCGAGTCCAGTGTGCTAAAAGTGCGCCACCTCGCTCGGTTTGAGGTAGGTCAGGACTGGTTTTGAGGTAGGTGGGGATCTGTTTTGATGATGTGTATGAGTGCCTTTTCTTCTGTTGAAAGGTTGATGACCTTAGGGAGGAACCTGGGAAAGGATGGGAGGTCAAGCTGAGTTAAGAATTTCTTGGAAGGTGATCAGGGGCTGGTTAGGTGGGAAGGAGAAGGGATTACGATTGGATGGTGGTATGAACAGGAAGAAGCAGTGTTCAAAGCTGGGATTAGGTAGACTTCCACTGGAGGGATAGGTGCAAATAAGTGTTTCCATTGCAGGGATCGGGAGTAGGAGAGTAGATCTTTGAAAGTAAAAAATAATTAGATTTGGGTGTAAAGCTGAAGGTGAAGGCCTTTGGATAGAATTGAAATTTTTGTGAGGCTGAGGATTTTGGTGGAGAGGTCAACAACAGTGTTCCAAAATTGTTTCGGCTCTGGATTTAGTGGAGTGTTGGCGGGTAGTTGTGGAAGACATTGCAGGTTGAAGACATCAGCTAGACGAGGTCTGGGTGCTATGAGTGGTTGACATGGAGGAACACCTTCACTGGGCTATGGGTTAGAGAGCGGCGCCCCAACATACCAATAGTGGTCCCCCAAGGCGGCAGTAGAATGTCAGCAGGCTGGATAACTTGTGGAGGTAGTATCTGGAATGCTCTTCCAGATGCTGTAGCACAAGGGACTCAATTTCAGAGATGTGATGTATTTAGTATGGACTGCACAGTAGCAATGTCTTGCGCAGGGTGCAGACGTGATTCGGGGATGCCTGTGCCATGGAGACATGTGCTTACATTCCTAAGTTTGTGGGGAAAGGGACAGGCAGGAAATGAAACAGTGGAAGTCACTGTGAAAGGAAGGCTGGGATCCAAAGAAAAGAATTTTTATAGTTATGCTGTTGGGGGGGGGGGGGGGGGGAGGAGATTTCATGGTTCAGGCAGAATTTAAGACATAGCATGTGGGACTGGGTTGTAGCCAGGGAAAGGGATACTTTTCTGAACTGGCATATGGAGCATTGTGGTAGGGATGGTGTTGGGGAAATGAGAAATGACACAGGAAATGGGGAAATGAAGGCATTAGGTGGTTGTGAGGGGAGCTGGATAACAGAAAGAGGTGCATAAAAATATGTATAGATACACAAAACACTCACAAATACGAGGGTTGAATGAAAAGTAATGTCTCCACCTTCATTAATTGGGTTTTGAGAATATTTTAATAAATCAAAAGCAGAAATATTCCTTAGAAAGTGATCTTTAATTACCAATATTCACTTTTCCACTTAATCACCAGCCAATTGGATACAATTCTGCGAATGATAAACAATTTTTCTGAAGCTGTCATGAAAGAAGTCGACACTCTGTTATCACAACCACATTCTCACAGTTCTCTCAACGTCTCCATCAGAAGCATAAGAATGTCCCCACAGATCGTCTTTCATTATCAGGAACAGATGGAAGTCAGATGATGCTAAACCTGGACTAAATGGAGGATGCTGTATGGTGGTGAGATTCAGTTTCTGAAGTTCTGCTTTGGTGGCCTATGAAGTGTGTAGTTTGGCATTGTCATGCTGTAAGAAAACATTTCCTTTTCCTTTCGGACCTTTGTTAGCCGTCGTACCAGAGTTCACAGCGTCGAGGTAAAGCTCTGAATTTATTATTGTTCCACGATCAAGGAAATCAACATGGATTCCACCATCTGTGTTCCAGAACACTGTGGCCATGATTTTTCCAGCTGAGGGCTGCGTCTTGAATTTCTTTTTCTGGGGCGAGTGTTTGTGTCAATATTCCATTGGCTGACATTTCATCTCCGGGTCCTAGCAGTGTACCCTCATTTTGTCTCCTATCACAATTGAATGGAAAAGGCGTCACCTTCATTCTCGTAACGTGAGACGAGTTCCTGGCAAGTTTCAAGTCTGTGCCCTTTCATTTCAGGAGTCAGCATCCAGGGTACCCATCATGCACAGATCTTCCGATAGCCAAGAAAAACAATAATGTGACCCACATGTTCTTGTGAAATGCCGATTGTGCTTGCAGTTTCTCTCTGAGTGATACAACAATCGTCCTGAATCAATCTGTCAACATTTTGCTTGTGAAACTCGATGGTTACTGTCACAGGACGTCCAACTCTTTGTTTGTCATGCAGGTCAGATGTTCCCGCCTCAACATCTTTAAAGTTACTCACCCAACAACACACAGTACTCACATCAACACAATCACCATAAACTGCTTTCATTCTCTGATGAATCTCCTTTGGGGTGACACCTTATACTGTCAAGAACTAAATGACTGCATGTTGCTTAAATCACATTGACCGACCACCTGTGCAGGGTTCTTCCATACTTTACACTGTAACAACACAACCATTCAATGATAAGGCTTCCCACCAACTGGAGCTGTAGAGGAGAGGCTACGGAACAAGCCAGTACCTGCCATATACCAATGCTGCCAACTGTTGAAGAGTTATGAAGGTGGAGGCAGTACTTTTCAGTCAACCCTCATACATAAAAATATGAAAAAGTACATGAAAATATGCACACACACACACACACACACACACACACACACACACACACACACACACACAGAGAGAGAGAGAGAGAGAGAGAGAGAGAGAGAGAGAGATGTAGAAAAGTACAAAAATGTGGGAAAAAAGATGGAATGGATGAGATGGGAGAGAATGTGTATAATGGGATAAGGGAAGGGAGAGAGGGAGAAGGACGAGGTATTGGTTAGGTTGAGGTTCACAATTTCGCATGGCACAGGTAGGCGTGGAAAATAACACACGAAAATACTTGAGAATGAGGGAGGAAATATGATCAATAGGAATAATTATCAGTGGGAAGACGCTGCACCAACAATTCGCGCACTCGCATAGCCATGTGTTGAGTGCAGATGAGACCGTTGATACAGTGTGGCTTGGCAGTCAAAGCTTGTGCAGTTTGGAATGTGAGGAAAGAAGAGAAACAATGGACACTGAGTAGAGTAATGCTTTAGAGAATAGTAACAAAGGAAAACATCACTGGGATGTAGGATGAAAGAAAAGCCATTAGGAAAAATCACACCTCACGAACACATGACCGCTATCTCCAGACTGGTCCCTGACTGACAGTCGAATTAACACAACCTTTATTCCAAGGCATAAGAATTAGCTATTTATATGCCATCTCATACCCCATTCTGGTTTCAATTGTGTTCAAATCGTAATTTCAGTCCACACACACACACACACACACACACACACACACGTACTTCTATTCAAAGCATTTCGTTGCTCTATCTTGGGACCTGAATTCCAGTTCTCTACACAACTGAAAGATGCTTTAAATGTCACTATCAAACCAGAATTTAACTTCTCTCCCAGTAAACATCGCCCTTACCAGTTGTTCTGGATATTAACAGCACTGATTTGTTCAAGCCCTCGGAATTCTTGGTGGCACTGGAGTAGCAACAAATCACAAGACAGAGGTGTCACCTATATTGTTGCATTTTACCATACTTTACTTATTATAACTGCTCCCACAGTGACATCTACCCCGCTTGCTATTCTAATACTGTACACAAATAAATGCTTATGTTTCACATGCAAATTATGTAATATAACACAGCCACTTCAGATGCCCCATGCCTTTCCCAATTTCCAGTGCAAAAGTTAATGACAACTTTTCTTTTACTAAAGTCATGAACTGTAATTTTGTAATCTTACTTGTTTTCTGTAAATAAAACTGTTACTTTATATTTGCCTTATGCATTGCTTACTTTGGTGATTTTCAAACAATAGTCTTTTATCATTGCACATTGTCCATTTGATGTTTTATTGTAATGAGTTATTTTTACCACATTTCTATTCAGTTTAAATGAATTTAATTACCTTTCTTCTGTGATCACATAAATCAGGGTCAAAGGAGTTACCCTTCATGTGTTTACTGTATATGATTTATTACTTGGCAAGAGATGGATGGATGAATGGGTGGATGGGTGAGTGGATCGATGATAGAGACTAGAGCAGGTGACTACAACACCTAATCCTTGGAAGGAGATGATGATGATGATGATGATGATTTATAACTTGTTTATACGATGCATCGATGAAATGAGAAGCATCATATTTTTTAGTTGTCCATTTATACTTTTGTTAGTAAAATCTATGTAATTTCACATGTATTGTGGTTGTAGCTCAGAAATATTTAATCAAGTAATTGACTTGGTGCCTTCCACACATCACTGGTGATGACAAACTTGAAATAAATTTGACTCACAATGCTTCCCCCATTCCTGATTACAGTTAAACGAATTGCTGTGTTTCAAAATTCTATTCCGTGACTTTGATCTACCTTACCATCAAGTTGGCAATTAATTAGTGCCATCTTGGTGTTTATCCAGTCACCATAAGGATTTTATGTACTGTGTGCTCATGTCATCCAAAAAAGACCAATCGCAGTCTGACGAGGCCTGTATTCTATTACAAAACACATCTGACCAGTTACCTCCTCTAATAATGCTAATAAACAATCATTCACTTCCTTTATTAATTAATTAAAAAACTGACAAGTAAGCATGTATTATATTTAAATTATATTGTAATCCTTTTCATACAAGTGCTTCAACTGCTTTCACTCATTAAAGCTGTATGTGAAACCAGCTTTGACTGCCTTTGTAACCGCACCACCGTCACAGTCCTGTGTCGAGCACTGTAGTCACTACAGGATGACTTAACAATTATACTCACATTCCAAGATTCCAACTGTTACATGAAATTAAAGTATTTTTATCCATATATTTTGGACCCCACCGAGATGGCCAAGTACAAGTGTGGTGAATTCTTTCATGCAGAGGGGAAGAGATGCACAAGGTGCCCCCAGGCTCCAAACAAAAAAAAAAAACAAAAAAAAAAAAAAAAAAAAAAAAAAAAAAATTATTTAAACTTTACAAATAGGTCTCCTTTTTCATCTGCCACCTTTCAGCTGATGTGACAAAAATTGATCAGTTCAGACCGTTAACAGGCCAAATCATCATCAATAAAGCTACCTTGCCAATCAAATCATGTCGTAGGATCACCTGACCTATGAAACTGAGGACTTTCAGAATCAGTATCGAAAAACACCTCTCTCTTCTATTCCAAGCCACTATCTAGAGTGGACACTAAGCAGCTTAGTTTCCTTAGCTTTGCTTTTTCCCTTCTACTCTGAGATAGGTCTGGGGCAACTGGTGTTATTGTCTCTCGTTCCTGGCACTCCTTGCTATGTAATCCCATGAGCAAATAAACCAATATGGTTCCTTTTCCTAAACCTGAGTACCATATATTTACTACAAGCCAACACTGCTTTCCAATCCTGACTACAACCCCAAGGGGGTGTAGAGAGCTAAAGATAGAGATACCTCTTCTTCAACATTCTCTATTATCTCCTGACATATGGGGTCAGTTTTGATGGCTGTTATTTCTTGTGTACTCAGTCAGACATCTCTGGCTAGTGGTGATCCTCCACAACTGATAAAGGGGCCACATTCAGTAGTTGGTCATGCTTTTTTCATCTAATTCTTTCCTGTTGCATTTCCCAATTTGCTGGCACAACCTGATGAATTCCACTGTTGTTATGCCACCCTTCCCGCAACAGCTTGGTACATGTCTTCTGTGTACCTTTACATCAAGTGACATCTATCATATTCAGATTCACAATGTGGCACACAGGGCCAAAACATTCCATGTATAAGGCTGCGTTATTTTTCCATTATGTTGGTCATCATTTGTTCTTCTGCTAAGCGGTCTTGCTGCTGATTTTCACCAAATGTTTTCTCTTTATTTGGGCTGCAATTTTTCCCAACTATTGACATTTTCTTTGTTGTACCTGAACCACTGCTAGGCTGTCCATCCAAAACCAAAGTATACATTTGCCAAACACATTACGTCATCCTACCTGTTGTGTTTGGTGACTTGGTTGAATAATTTCAGACATTTCGCTGAGCCCTGATCAGTGTCCCTGGAAAATACTGATGAATGCCTGATGTGATGTTTTGGAATCCATTGGTCTCCTGAATGTATGGACCTTGAAAACTATGTAATACTTGTATTGCAGTACCTTTCCATGTAGGAGTTGGCTTTTACTTTGTCTAATTGGAGGACGGTGATGTTTATGTTTAGAAGTACCCAACATATCCACGAAACAACGTCATGTCATAACCACAAATCATTCCAAATACAACAGTAGTGTCATCAATGAAGTACAACACTTAGCCCTGAAAGCTCTTTTATTGTGGACACCAACGTACAGACAGAACACAACTGCCTTGTGGACAGTGTGTGTGTGTTGCTATTTATACAAACATAAAATATTCCAGATATAAAACATTACAAACATAAAAAATTCTGGGAATCTTTTAGAAATGATGCGTACTAAATAATAATCACGTTCTGGTGCTCGGATCTGAACTGGTGCACTGCAGCATGCCAGCCAGCAACACTAACCACTACATCACATTACACGCAGCACAGCTTGCAGCAATGCGTGGCCTGCTCTGTGTTATCGTGTTCTCATTATCATCACATAAGATACACGATGGAAGAACTAGGACTGCTGTATATGCTTCCTCAAATATTGTTTATCAAAAGAAGTTATCTATAGCAAGATTAGAGAGATCTTCGGAGAAAAGAGAAGCAACTGTATGAATATCAAGAGCTTAGAAGGTAAGTCATTACTAAGCAAATAAGAGAAAGCTGAAAGGTGGAAAGAATATGTGCAGGGTCTCTATAAGGGAAACAAACTTGCTGAAAACATTATAGAAAGATAAGAGGAAGTAGATGAAGATGAGGTAGGAGATACGATATTGTGAGAAGAATTTGTCAGATCACTGAAAGACCTCACTATGTGATCAAAAGTGTCCTGGCGGAAAATAACTTAAAAGTTCATGGTGCCCTCCATGAGTAATGCTGGAATTCAATATGCTGTCTGCCCACCCTTAGCCTTGATGACAGCTTCCACTCTCGCAGGCATACATTCAATCAGATGCTGGAAGGTTTTGTGAGGAATGGTAGCCCATTCTTCATGGAGTGCTGAACTGAGGAGAGGTATCGATGTCGGTCGGTGAGGCCTGGCATGAAGTCGGTGTTCCAAAACATCCCAAAGATGTTCTATAGGGTTCAGGTTGGGACTCTGTGCAGGCCAGTCCATTACAGGGATGTTATTGTCGTGTAACCACCCCACCACAGGCCATGCATCATGAACAAGTGCTTGATGATGTTGAAAGATGCAATCGCCATCCTCAATTTGCTCTTCAACAGTGGGAAGCAAGAAGGTGCTTAAAACATCAATGTAGGCCTGTGCTGTGATAGGGCCACAAAAAACAAGGAGTGCAAACCCCCTTCATGAAAAACATGACCACACCACGACACCACCGCCTCCGAATTTTACTGGTGGCACTACACACACTGGCAGATGGCGTTCACCGGGCATTCACCATACCCACACTCTGCCATTGGATCGCCACATTGTGTACTGTGATTTGTCACTCCACACAACGTTTTTTTCCACTGCTCAATTGTCCAATGTTTACACACCTTGCACCAAGCAAGGCATCATTTGGCATTTACCGGCATGATGTGTGGCTTATGAGCAGGCGCTTGACCATGAAATCTAGGTTTTCTCACTCCCTGCCTAACTGCCACAGTACTTGCAGTGGAATTCCTTTGTGATGGTCTGGATAGATGTCTGCCTATTACACATTATGACCCTCTTCAACTGACAATGGTCTCTGTCAGTCAACAGACGAGATCGCCCTGTATGCTTTTGTGCTGTACGTGTCCCTTCACATTTCCACTTCGCTATCACATCAGAAAAGTGGATCCAGGGATGTTTAGGAGTGTGGAAATCTCGCGTACAGACATATGACCCAAGTGACACCCAATCATCTGACCACGTCCGAAGTCCGTGACTTCTGTGGAGTGTCCCATTCTGCTCTCTCACGATGTCTAATGACCACTGAGGTCACTGATATGGAGAATCTGGCAGCAGGCGGCAGCACAATGCACCTAATATGAAAAACATGTTTTTGGTGGTGTCCAGATGCTTTTGATCACATAGTGTAAGTGGAAACCCAAGACCCCTAGAGTAGATGACATTTCATCTCAGTTAATGAGATCCTTGGGAGAGCCAGCCATGACAAAACTATTTCACTCAGTTTGCAAGATAAATGGAACAACTGAAATATTCTCAGATTTCAGGAAGAAAATAATAATTCCAAAGGCAGATTCCATCAGGTATAAATACTACTGAACCATTAGTTTAATAATTCATGGACATAAAATTTTGACTTGATTTATTTATAGAAGAATGGAAAAACTGGCAGAAGACAACCTTGGGGAAGATCAGTTTGGATACTGGAAAAATGCAGCAACATGCGAAGCAGCATAGACCCTACGACTTATGCTATAAGCTGAATAAATCCAAACATATAGTGTATCCAGGTGAACTATTTTGTCAGAGATAGTTTGAAATAGTTTGATTTCCTATACATAAATATCAAAGATACAATCAATTTTCAGTTACTGGTATTGTACATCATCTGGCGAATCCTAATTTGGAAAGATCATGTGTGTGCAAACCTATTTGTGTAAAAATTGTATGAATGGAGCAATGTAAGAATGAGTCAATGATGTGCTTTCATGCCAACAGTGGGTGGCTGAACAGTCTATTTAAGATACGCACTGCATAATGCAACCTAGTACTTAGGAATGGGACCTAACATTTTATGACAAAGAACCACGTACATTTGTTTGTTGGCTAATGCTCAAAAGAGAGTATCATGTGGACACTTTTAATGAGGCAAATTAGGTAGCAGATGTTTTGAACTGCAGTGCATCAAATACTGCTAGATATCAGACTTAAACAATGTTGTTAACAATACTCTGCTAACCTCAACAAGCAATTGTGTGCAGCCATCCCCAAATGCTGGGTGTTGTGCATTGCTCTTTTTTTCCCCTTATTTTGAGGTAAGTGAAGCAACTAATCCTGGTTCATCACAAATTTCCGTTATCATTGTTGCAACACCAGGAAAGATCAGCAATCCCTGTGACAATGTGTCAGTTCAGGCCAAAGACCTTGTAAAAATAAATAGATCCCCGAGGGTATTGCAGTCATGGGATATTTTGAACCTTTGGCTGGATGCCATTGTGGTGGTAAGAGTCTGTTAAGCACAAGTGTGTTGTGGCCACCAGCAATCCCTCTGATAATGTGCCAGTTCTGCTCAAAGACCTTGTAAGAATAACTGAAAAGGACTAGGCTCCCCAAGAGCACTGCTGTCATGAAATATTTTGAACTTTCGGCTGGACGCCATTGTGGTGTAACAGTCTGTGAAGCAGATCGAACACTATGTATTTATCAAGATGCATATACTGTATTTGTCAGTCATAATTGTACTACCTAGAAATTACAGTTTATGTGAAAAACCTGATGAAGAGTTGTGTAGCATTTAATTGCACAAATAAATTTGATAATAGGACCAATACTACCTTTCATAGGTTCATGGATGTTTTTAGATGCTCTGCATGTTAAAGCATTTGCCTAATAAAGTGTCTACAATGTGATAATATACTAAATGTGCATTTAACTGCAGGTTTCTGGTTTCAGACCACAGCTTTTAGAAAACTGGTTTAGCGCTTTTCAACCAACAGAAAACCATTTTCTATGTTCAGAACATTCCGAGGCAAGTTGTTTCCTTTAGAACTACGTAAACTGCAGAAGTCTAAAAGATGGTGCTGTTCCATCTATCTTTCATTTTCCAAACCTTATACAGCAGGATGTAAACTATTTATGTAAACCATAGGACCTGTCATATTTTATTTTAACTATAGAACTTTAAAGACACTGAAGCGTAAGCAAGAGGAGACTTCACATGTAAGTTTACCACCACAAGGGGCACTATTCAATTTGTCCGCTGTTCACTTACAGGATTGTGGGACCTTGGTTCTGCTGCAGACTGGAGCGAAAGCAAAGTGGGGCTTGTTTCTCCACACCACTCCTCTCCCTTCTGGTGGTCAAAATTCTAGTTTGGTTTGCTCATGGCAAACTGCCACTATATTCTATAGTACCCACACTCTGAGCAATAGTGAATGGAAAACAAAATCTGTAATGTTTTTCGACTGGATTGAAATTCTTCCCCTAATGTTAAAATAGAGGTCCAGTACACTCAATTCTATTTCTACATTAACTACCTAGTCAGTTCTGTTTGCAGCAATGTCAAGCTTGGGTCACATGGCTATGAATGCCCGTGAAAAATTGAAATTAATAGTCTGCAGATTTTGTAATCATGGAATTGGGAGGAAAAGACAATGTCCAGAAATACCTTAAATCGGGAATGCATTTAGTTCACTGGTGACGAAATGCTGCTGCTCTTCAACAGAGCAATCATTTTTGAAAGTTTAAATACAGCCAAATGAAGGAAACAAAGGCCATTTCTGAAGGAAAAGGTGTTGGAGTTTTTGTAAAACATTCCAGTCACAAAGTTCTCAAACAGCACTTTTTTTCAACAGTCAATTTCAAAGAATTAAGGTTTTCTTTGTCTTCACTTACATAGCATGAGAATCTTTTAAATTTGTGTGTGTTAACTATTTACAAACAAAAAAATAGTTGCAAATTTTGACAAAATAGATGCAAACTTTGCAAAAAATAGATGCAAATTTTGCCAAAAATAGATGCTAAATTTCTGGTCCCTGCTAATGAAGCAGTAAATTGAATTGGGGAAAAAATAAATTTATGGTACTTGACTAAATAGAGGGATCAGTTTATAGGACACAATCTGAGGTATTATGGAAATGCCACATTGGTAATGGTGGGAAGTGTGTGTGTGTGTGTGTGTGTGGAGGGGACAGGGTCCTTAAAAAAATTTAAAAAAATACTTTATAGGGAGACCAAGGCTTGAGTACACTAAGCATGTTCAAATGAACATAGGTTGCAGAAGTTATGTAGAGATGAAGAGGCTTGCATAAGATAGACTAGCATGGAGAGCTGGGTCAAACTTATATTCTAACTGAAGACTGCAACAACAAAAAATTTACCCAGCACTGTTTAGTGAAAATAACATTGGCTTTCTTCTAAACATTCATATTTAGGTTCTCTGAGGGTCACTGTCACACTTTTGTATGTTTTGTAGCATCATGAATATGAATGCATGATGAGGGTCATAAGTAATACAGCATTATCCTAGAGTTTGTGACACCATACTTGCAGATTCCTTTTTCAGGTGCACCTAAATTTCCCTAACAACTCTAAATCTTCCATACACCTACCCCACTACTGATTACACATCTCATATCAGTTAACATCATTATCCCTAGACACTCAAACAACATAAAGATCCCACAGGCTAACCAATGATTTTGTAATTGAATCTTGCACACCTAGCGGAAAAACTACATTTTGGAAACGCAAAACAACACCCATTAATTATGATACATGTAAATTGCTTGGTAGATAATGTCAGTAGATTCCTGAGATAGACTGTTTTATATTTGTTATATACAAAAAGGTATCGTGATACAAAAATGTTAAAAAATGGATGAAAACTTATAGATGATCAACAGTTGGTGTAAAGACTGACATCTGACTCTCAAATCATCAAATTTAACTTTACACCCGTAGCCAGGGAAATGGTTTTCTGTTGTTTAACACAAGAAAAGGTCAATGTATTTGGTCAGTTGGATACAAGACAACACATAAAGCTATTGAGTATACAGTGGAGCATCTTCGTATTTACTGCTGGTGGCACAGAAAGAGTGTCTCTTGTGAAGTAGCACAGAATATAATTTCTGAAAACTGACTCGAGCAGTTAGTTCGACACTAACTACATGTAATCAAAACAACTTATACCTTGTAGCTACAAAGAGGCCAGACCTTATAGACAGTGCCAGCACAGAGACAGAGAATAGTGATAACGATGTGTGGTGTAACAGGTGTAACATATCATTACGTGTGTGATGTATAAACCTATGTCTTCCAACCTGAGGAAAGAAAATCACGATCTTTAAGCCACATAATGAGTTGGTAGTTACCAGTATGAAACTGCCTGGTGTTTTTGCTATCTGTTTTTGCACACAAGGTGTGTGGAGGGCTGGTGCATGTCTTCAAGGTGGGGAGTATCTTCAATAGATGCAATACCTATGTCAGCTCGTGAGTACACTCTAGGGTCCATTCCCAAGTCTGGAGTAATATGACAAGCCAATAATAAATGCACACAGTGTAGTAACACTACATGACATCCGTGCAGAAACACAAGAAGATATACGATATTCACTCATATATCAAGCTGTCAAACTGACACACACACAGTCTTATGGAACATTCCTTATAGTGGAAAGTATGGTGTAGAAGATTTGATGTACGTATGAAAAAAATATGGAGACAGTTACAGAAGAAACTGTTTGTATTTATTTATGGAAGTATCATGTACCTCAGGAATTTCATTTCCAGCATTATGCAAGGCTGCAGCATCTACTACGAGCCTGATCCAGTTGCACCAGGACATTCATACATAAATCTATTTTGTGCACAGAAATTGATAACTACAAGATGAAAAACACAAATCTGAGGTCACTTATACATGACACACTGCAGATGTCACTGTAGCAACAATGATTACTAAAGTTAACAAATCCATCAAGAAAGCTAGGAGAGTTGTTATGTTAGAAAGAGCAGACAGGCAATTGTTAGAATCCTCTTATACAATGAATGGACATCATTTAGTTCTAGAATGATGAATGTAGAGCAACTATGATTGTAAATTGCACTCTGGTGAAGTATGTGCCAAGCAAGTGGTCCAAGGATGAAAAAGAACCACCATGCTTTAATAACAAAATTTGGAAATTACTGAGGAAGCACAAATTGTTGCACACTTAGTTAAAAAAAGAATAAAGCAGTCAACTTACACTGTAATACCTTAGCGAAAGATCCATCCACGCACTCATTGATCAGTCTGGTATGGTCACAGAAGACAGCAAAAGGAAAGCTGAAGTTTTAAATTTTGCTTATAAAAAGTAACTCACACAGGAGGATTATACAGTCATACTCTCGTTTGAACATCACACAGATGTGGAGAACATAGAAATAGACATCTCTTGCACTGAGAAGCAACTGGTGAAGTTGAAAACAAATGAGTCACCAAGTCCAGATGGAATCCCAATTCAGTTTTACAGAGAATGTTCTTTGGCACTGGCCCCTTACATAGTTAGCATCTGCGAATCTATCGCTCCGCGCAAAGTTGCGAATCTATCGCTCCGCACAAAGTCCCACGTGATTGGGAAAAAGCACAGGTGAATCTTGTACATAAGAAGGATAAAAGAATGGATCCACAAAATTCACAGACCAGTTTCCTTCAAATCAGTTGGCTGCAGAATTCATGAGCATATTCTAAGTTCAAATATAATAAATTTCCTTGAAATAGAAAGGCTTCTGTCCATAAATGAGCAAGGATTAAAAAAGCATTGCTCATGGGAAACTCAGCTTGCTCTTTTTTTGCACAAAATCCAGCAGACTGTGTTTGAAGGGCAATGAGCATATTCCATATTCCTAGATTTCCAGAAAGCATTTGACAGAATGCTCCACTGGAGATCTTTAATAAAGATTCAAATATATGGTATAGGTTCCCATGTATGTGAGTGGCTTCTTAAGTAATAGAACCCTTTACATTGTCCTGGACAGCGAGTGTTCATCAGAGACAAGTGTTTTGTCAAAAGTGCCCCATAGAAATATTATAGTGTGAATCTTGTCCACTAAATCACTTGTGCAAGCCATCCTAGTATAGTGCTCAAGTATATAGGATCCATGCCAAATATAACTAAACACGGAATACTGAACATATACAGGGAATGGCAACAAGAATGGTCACAGGTCTGTCTAACCCATGAGAGAGTGAAACAGAAATTCTTAAGAGACTCACTCTTGAAAATAGATGTAAACTATCCTGAGAAAGCGTACTTACAAAGTTTTAAGAAGCAGTTTTAAATCATGACTTTACGAATACACTAAAATCCCCTACGAATAACTCCCATGGGTATCTAGAGGACATGATTAGATTAATTACATTTAAATAATCACTCTTCCTGTATTTCACATGTGAATTAAATAGGAAAAAGCCCCCATAACTGGTACAATGGGACATACGCTCTACCATGTACTTCACTGTAGTTTGCAAAGTATTGATGTCGATGTAGATAAATGATCTGGCAGATACAGTGAGCAGCAATTTGTGTCTGTTTGCTGATGACATTGAAGTGTACGGGAAAGTATTGTCAATGACTGACTGCAGGAGGACACAGGATGACTTACAAATTTCTATTAGCTGGGATGAATGGCAGCTTGCTCTAAACGTAGGAAATGTAAGATAATGCAGACAAATAAACTTGTGATGTTCAAATACAGTACTAATAGTGTGGTGATTGACAAGTCATGTTGATTAAATATTTCGATGTAACATTTTAAACTGATATGAGACAAACAAACATGTAAGGTCGATTGTAGGGAAGGCAACTGGGTGATTTCGGTTTATCAGGAGAATTTTAGGAAGGTTTAGCTCATCTATAAAGGAGACCATGTGTAGAACACTTGTACAACCCATTCATGAGTGTTCCATTGTCTAGAATCCCCAACAAGTCTGATTAAGGGGGGACTTAAGGCAATAAAGAGGTATGCCACTAGATTTGTTATGGGTAGGTTTGATCAACACACAAGAATTGTAGAGATATTTCTTGAACTGAAATGGAACCCCTGGAGAGAAGACAACATTGTTTTCATGAAAAACTATTGAGAAAATTTAGTGAACCAGCATTTTCAGCTGACTGCAGAACGATTTTACTGCTGCCAACACACATTTTGCCACAGACAAGATAAGAGAAATTAGGGCTCGTACAGATGTGTGTAAACAACATAATGTGATTGGGTAGATAAAACAATCTTCTCACCAAGTGGCAGCAGGAGAACACATACAAAAAAAGGTTTAACTGATGCAAGCTTTCGGAGCCAGTGGCTCCCTCTTCCGGCAGAAGAATTGAGCGGAAAGGAAGAGGGGTGAAGGAAAAAGACTGGAGAGGTTTAGGAAAAGGGATACAGTTCAGAAAAGTCATCCAGAATCCCAGGTCAGGGAAGATTTACTGGACGGGATGAAAAGGAAAGACATTATGAGAATTTCACTCTGCAGCGGAGTGTGCGCTGATATGAAACTTCCTGGCAGATTAAAACTGTGTGCCCGACCGAGACTCGAACTCGGGACCTTTGCCTTTCGCGGGCAAGTGCTCTACCAACTGAGCTACCGAAGCACGACTCACGCCCGGTCCTCACAGCTTTACTTCTGCCAGTACCTCGTCTCCTACCTTCCAAACTTTACAGAACCTCTCCTGCGAACCTTGCAGAACTAGCACTCCTGAAAGAAAGGATACTGCGGAGACATGGCTTAGCCACAGCCTGGGGGATGTTTCCAGAATGAATGGTAGAGCACTTGCCCGCGAAAGGCAAAGGTCCCGAGTTCGAGTCTCGGTCGGGCACATAGTTTTAATCTGCCAGGAAGTTTCATATCAGCGCACACTCCGCTGCAGAGTGAAAATCTCATTCTGGAAACATCCCCCAGGCTGTGGCTAAGCCAAGTCTCCACAGTATCCTTTCTTTCAGGAGTGTTAGTTCTGCAAGGTTCGCAGGAGAGCTTCTGTAAAGTTTGGAAGGTAGGAGACGAGGTACTGGCAGAAGTAAAGCTGTGAGGACCGGGCGTGAGTCGTGCTTCGGTAGCTCAGTTGGTAGAGCACTTGCCCGTGAAAGGCAAAGGTCCCGAGTTCGAGTCTCGGTCGGGCACACAGTTTTAATCTGCCAGGAAGTTTCAGGAAAGACATTGTTCGGGACTGCATGAGATATTTCCTCCTCATCCCGTCTGGTAAGTCTCCTCTGACACGGGGTTCCAGGTGATTTTTTGAACTGTACCCCTTTTTCTAAATCTCTCTAGTCCTTTGCCTTCACCTCTCTTCTTTCCCCTCCAACTCTTCTGCCAGAAGAAGGAGCCACTGGCTCTGAAAGCTTGTATGAGTTAAACCTTTTCGTGTGTGTGTGTGTGTGTGTGTGTGTGTGTGTGTGTGTGTGTGTGTGTGTGTGTGTTTTATGGTGACCTGTGGAGTAAGTACATAGGTGTGGAGGTGCATAATGGCAACATAAGTCTCGTTAAATAAGCTATGATTCAATGGAAAAATTCACATGAAGGGAGATTCATCTACTAATGCTACTTACAAAACACCTGTCATATCCTTACTCGACTACTGTTCCAAGTTTTGAATATCAACAAACCCTATTAACACAAAGGACAAATCATCTCACAAAAAATTGCATGATTCTCAAGTTTTCCGTTATTATTTCCACAAATAAGGGAACAAATGTGAATGGGAGTTGCCAAACAGCACTTTTATGAATCATGAAAAGAATTAGTCTTAAATGTTTTAAGTCAAGTATATGCTGCTACCTACCACATTCATGTTATGTAATGCATACAATAGTAGAATTACATAAAGTTGGGCCAACATGGAAGTGTATGGAAGGGCTTTTTCCTATAGATTATCTGGACACTGAATAGGGTTAAACTACAACATCCCATGGGTCATTGTACATACAAATACTTTGCTTGTAAAGGGGGAAAAGGTGACTGTACACTAGTTAAGAACCAATCTAGTATTTTGTTGAAATTATTCTGGGAAACACAGTAAATGCAAAATGAGCTTGCCACATTGGTACACATTTTATGTTCGCATATCATGACCTTTCCGGAAACTGAAAAATCTGTGCTGTAGGAATCAACACAGACTCTACAAACAATATTCTTGTGAAACACAACTATACTTTGTATGCAAAAGAAGAGCCCTGAGACCTAGCAGCACTGTTGCCAGCTCTTAACAGAAAAGCACAAATGGCTGCTGGCATTAATGAATCAATGTGACTGAAAACAATACTCTTCTATAGGCTGCAGCTACACTGAGGGGCTGGCACATAAATGTATACAAAATAGTGTTACATGATGGGTTGTGGTAGATACAGGAGACCGGCATAATGAGTCCACTTATATCTCAGGCCTCTTCTTTTCCCAAACAAACTACATCTCTGTTGTGATTAAGAAGGCTTTCCCGGCGTAATAATTCATAACATTCTTCTCGGGTGTGCAGCCGGACCATAACGTCATCTTGACACAATATTTCAGCGGTCCAACTGGCCGCCATCTTCAGGTGAGAGTGCTGGTACACGATCTCACCGGAACTGACTTCTCAGTGCAAGCGGGGGCCCCTATATAGGCCGCAGAAGGCCCACAACGCGTGCGCGAGAAGGTGCCGTAACTGCCCTCTAGCACAAGTAAACATACTGCGCCACCAGTGGTGGAAACAGGTGAAATCGATATATCGCTATCAAAAATTAAAAATTATTCAAATGATCGAAACACAGACCGTTGCTTTTTAATGTCTGATAACACTGGGTTCCAAGTCTTACTTAAAAGGTAACCCTTGTCTCTATTAATAAGATTATCAGATAAACGAATCTCTGTGGATTCTTTTAAAACACAGTGCCAATAGCGAGATGCAGGGGCAACCATTTGTGTCTCGTCATACAGCATTCTATGTCCCTTGGTGAGACAGTGCTCTGTCACTGCAGATTTCTCAGGCTGAAGCAACCGTGTGTGGATTGGAGAGTCATTAGCAAAGAGCACACATTATTCAGAATAAATGTTTGTGCTGTAGGAGAGTGTGCACTGAACTGATACTGTATGACACATTAAAACTGTGTACTGGACTTGGACTCAAATCTGGGACTTTTGCCTTTTGTGGGCAAGTGTTCTGCTGATAGCTAATCGAGCATGACTCACAATCACTCTGATAGCTTTGCTTCCACCAGTACCTCATCTCCTACCTTCCAAGCTTCATACATGCTCTCCTACGAAACATGCAAGACTAGCATTCCTGGAAGAAATGATAGTGTGGAAAAATGGTTTAGTCACAGCTTTAGGGAGTGTTTTTAGAACGAATTTTCTCTCTGAGGCAGAATGTACACTGAACTGAAAATTCCTAGCAGATTAAAACTGAATGCCAGACTGGGACTTGAGCCTGAAAACTTTCCCACCAAGGAGGTGGCATAAGTCCCAGGTTCGAAACCCAGTCCAGCACACAGTTTTAATCTGCCAGGAAGTTTCAATACAGCATGTTATTCTTAACAGAGAAAACTGTTGTGAAATAAAAGTATATTGGAGTGTTACAACACCACATTCAAATATCCATGAGGTTGTTCGTGAATGGTTCTATCGTATACAGTGAAGTCACAACACCAGGAAATTGCAGTAAGATGCAGAAAGATGGGCAAAGAATCGACTTGGCACAGGGATTGCCAGCCAATTCTCACATAAACAAATGTAACACATTGTGCATAAATAGCCAAAGGATCCATTAATGTTTGATTATATGATTACCAAACAATCACTGGAAACAGTTACAACCATTAAATACCTGGGATTATACATAAGGTGTGATTTTAAGTGGAACAGTCATATAAAACTAACTGTAGAAAACACCTTAACCAGAATGAGATTCATTTAAATAATACTTAGAACATGTGCTCCACTCACAATGCAGGTAGCTTAAAAAAATCACAGGGTCCTTCAGTAATCGCAAAATTGTCACAGAGATGTTCATTCAATTCTGGTGATAGATGCTAAAATGGAGACATTGCATATCACAGTGTGGTTTACGGTTAAAATTTGAATGGAGTATATTCTTAGGAGTCAGAGAATGTATTACTTCCTAGCTCGAGCTTGTATGGTAAGTTGTTAACAGTAGATCTTCACAACTGGAACAGGAAAGTGGGTGAGTGACAATTGTACATAAAGTACCCTCTACTGCAGACTTTAAGCCTTTCATGACCAGTGAGATGTGTGTCCCATATACAACTTTATTTTCCAGAGTTCACACGGATGTGAAAGTCCCACAGAAGTATGGTGCTGTGACCTATCATTGAATTTATCAACTGTTTGCAGCCTACAGGCACATAACGCACGGGATATCACTTAACTTTTTCAGTTGTGCATTGTGTGCCTTATGTTTTCACAGTTTTATGCAATTTTTTTTTCCTTTTTGCAACTGATATTCTCAGTAAAGGTATTTATTGTCTTTTTACTTTGTTTGCTAGAAATATACAGATTTATGCACATATTTATTGATAAAAAACTTTTAATTTCGTGTATTGGTTTCACTTATGGCCAGCGTGGGTAGAGAACTTCTATTTGTACCTTTTATTCAATTTTGTGTCTAAATTTTTATATTTATATATTTTATTTGGTGCCATAAAGTTATTTTAATTACTTCGATTTGATACGAAACAGAAAACTCCACAAATTCTTGGTTTGTTTTTCATAACAAATGTTTGTCTTTACTTCTCTTTATACATCTCCCAGTTGAAAGCTGGATGAAAAGAATTTTAGCCACATTTTCCTCCATTATTACAGTCCCACATGATGAAACCATTTTCTATTGCAATTTCAAAAAACGAAATTAACAGATCACCATTTCTCTCCCCTGATAGAACTAGTCTACAGCTCCCATTACAGCTCTGTACTCGGCTATGGATGCAGGACAGGATGTAGCTGAGGTTGTACCATCTCTATTTTTCTTGTGAAGAATCTTATATTTTTCGGCTGGTGAGCAGTTGCCAAAACTGTAACTGGCTTGCTTGTAATTTGTTTGACATGATAATGGTGCTTACTTTCTTCTTTTGACAAATAATTCTCCGAGAGTCCAGCAGGACATGTACATCCCACTTAAAATAATTAAAAACCTATAAACAACAATCAAAATTTAGAAACATGGCTTCACTCAATACCCATTCCAGAAGCAGAAAACCAATTTTTACAGTAGAATGCAAAATTGTAATTAATGCAGTCATTAAATGGTTAAGGCGCACTTGCAGATGGGAAGAGCATTCCACTCCTAAGTATAAATTCAGTGCCTTATGGTTACTGGATCATCTTGGACTGTTAAGAATAGATACTAATGATAATCCCACGCTAATGTACCCCCTCTGCAATACACCAGACAGTGTCTTGCAGAGAGAGGGAATGAGCGAGAGCGAGAGAGAGAGAAATGTACACTATACTAAATCTAAAGAGAGCTAAAAGCTTGAAAACTTGTGAGTGAAAATGTCAAACATTGTAAGTACCACTTTTTTTAACATGTTTTCAATGCTACTGTGTTGTTGGCACTCTGCTGCAAGTCCCTTGACTTGGCAAGAAGCCAAATTATGGAGCAAATATTTCAAACATGTTTTGACTCACCGATCTTTCAAAGTGCCGCCGCGCAGTTACGTGCATCCTCTACATGCGGCGCTGTCTGCCAGCCATGCAGCAGCAGCGCCACCTAAGCGGCCAGCCAGCCAGCGGCAGCTAGACTCGGACTCAGTTATGATTTGACTGTTACAGTGACACACGTCTTACTCTGTTTACTTGTTCTGTGACATCCATGTAATGCATCGTCCTTGAAATATATTTGTTCACCTTGAAGTTATAACAAAACATTCATTACTAGATGGTGCATGGTCTTAGTACCAAGCAGCGCTTCCGCCTAGAGTTCCAAGTGCTGTGCATCAAGATCTCCCCCATTTAGCCAATGCACAGTATAGGCAATATGCAAAGTGCATGTAAGCTTTTATTTTTATCAATTAAATGGCTTTGTAATTGAAAGGGATAGTTTGGGTTTCAAAAATATTAAAAAATCTGGAGAAATGAGTAGACAAAACAATGTAGTTCTCAAAAAAAAATGATTAAGAGAGAAAGAAAAATGATATTGTGCTAATAAACAGCCACCAAACTGTCAAGTTAGTACGTCTGCTGATACTCTGTTGTCAACGAGGCATTTTAGGTCTCTAAATGCAGTATGGTCAAAATGTTATACTCGTTGTTGTTGTTGTTGTGGTCTTCAGTCCTGAGACTGGTTTGATGCAGTTCTCCATGCTACTCTATCCTGTGCAAGCTTCTTCATCTCCCAGTACCTACTGCAACCTACATCCTTCTGAATTTGCTTAGTGTATTCATCTCTTGATCTCCCTCTACGATTTTTACCCTCCACACTGCCCTCCAATACTAAATTGGTGATCCCTTGATGCCTCAAAACATGTCCTACCAACCGATCCCTTCTTCTAGTCAAGTTGTGCCACAAACTTCTCTTCTCCCCATCCTATTCAATACTTCCTCATTAGTTATGTGATCTACCCACCTAATCTTCAGCATTCTTCTGTAGCACCACATTTCAAAAGCTTCTATTCTCTTCTTGTCCAAACTATTTATCGTCCATGTTTCACTTCCATACATGGCTACACTCCATACATATACTTTCAGAAATGACTTCCTGACACTTAAATCTATACTCGATGTTAACAAATTTCTCTTCTTCAGAAACGCTTTCCTTGCCATTGCCAGTCTACATTTTATATCCTCTCTACCTCGACCATCATCAGTTATTTTGCTCCCCAAATAGCAAAATTCCTTTACTACTTTAAGTGTCTCACTTCCTAATATAATTCCCTCAGCATCACCCGACTTAATTCGACTACATTCCATTATCCTCGTTTTGGTTTCGTTGATGTTCATCTTATACCCTCCTTTCAAGACACTATCCATTCCATTCAACTGCTCTTCCAAGTCCTTTGCTGTCTCTGACAGAATTACGATGTCATTGGTGAACCTCAAAGTTTTTATTTCTTCTCCATGGATTTTAATACCTACTCCAAATTTTTCTTTTGTTTCCTTCACTGATTGATCAATATACAGATTGAATAACATCGGGGAGAGACTACAACCCTGTCTCACTCCCTTCCCAACCACAGCTTCCCTTTCATGTCCCTTGACTCTTATAACTGCCATCTGGTTTCTGTACAAATTGTAAATAGCCTTTCGCTCCCTGTATTTTACCCCTGCCACCTTCAGAATTTGAAAGAGCGTATTCCAGTCAACATTGTCAAAAGCTTTCTCCAAGTCTACAAATGCTAGAAACGTATGTTTGCCTTTTCTTAATCTAGCTTCTAAGATAAGTCGCAGGGTCAGTATTGCCTCACGTGTTCCAACATTTCTACGGAATCCAAACTGATCTTCCCCGAGGTTGGCTTCTACTAGTTTTTCCATTCGTCTGTAAAGAATCCGCGTTAGTATTTTGCAGCCGTGACTTATTAAACTGATAGTTCGGTAATTTTCACATTTGTCCACACCTGCTTTCTTTGGGATTGGAATTATTATATTCTTCTTGAAGTCTGAGGGTATTTCGCCTGTTTCATACATCTTGCTCAACAGATGGTAGAGTTTTGTCAGGACAGGCTCTCCCAAGGCAGTCAGTAGTTCTAATGGAATGTTGTCTACTCCCGGGGCCTTGTTTCGACTCAGGTCTTACAGTGCTCTGTCAAACTCTTCACGCAGTATTATATCTCCCATTTCATCTTCATCTACATCCTCTTCCATTTCCATAATATTGTCCTAAGTACATCGCCCTTGTATAGACCCTCTATGTACTCCTTCCACTTTTCTGCTTTCCCTTCTTTGCTTAGAACTGGGTTTCCATCTGAGCTTTTGATATTCATACAAGTGGTTCTCTTTTCTCCAAAGGTCTCTTTAATTTTCCTGTAGCCTGTATCTACGAGGTTCATTCAAGCTCTAAGGCCTCCGATTTTTTTTTCCTAATTAACTACTCACCCGAAAGCGATGAAACTGGCGTTACTTCTCGATGTAATTGCCCTGCAGACGTACACATTTTTCGCAACGCTGACGCCATGATTCCATGGCAGTGGCGAAGGTTTCTTTAGGAGTCTCTTTTGACCACTGTAAAATCGCTGAGGCAATAGCAGCACGGCTGGTGAATGTGCGGCCACGGAGAGTGTCTTTCATTGTTGGAAAAAGCCAAAAGTCACTAGGAGCCAGGTCAGGTGAGTAGGGAGCATGAGGAATCACTTCAAAGTTGTTATCACGAAGAAACTGTTGCCTAACGTTAGCTCGATGTGCAGGTGCGTTGTCTTTGTGAAACAGCACATGCGCAGCCCTTCACGGACGTTTTTGTTGCAGTGCAGGAAGGAATTTGTTCTTCAAAACATTTTCGTAGGATGCACCTGTTACCGTAGTGCCCTTTGGAATGCAATGGGTAAGGATTACGCCCTCGCTGTCCCAGAACATGGACACCATCATTTTTTCAGCACTGGCAGTTACCCGAAATTTTTTTGGTGGCGGTGAATGTGTGTGCTTTCATTGAGCTGACTGGCGCTTTGTTTCTGGACTGAAAAATGGCATCCACGTCTCATCCATTGTCACAATCGACGAAAAGAAAGTCCCATTCATGCTGTCATTGCGCATCAACTTTGCTTGGCAACATGTCACACGGGCAGCCATGATGTCATCCGTCAGCATTCGTGGCACCCACCTGGATGACACTTTTCGCATTTTCAGGTCGTCATGCAGGATTGTGTGCACAGAACCCACAGAAATGCCAGCTCTGGAGGCGATCTGTTCAACAGTCATTCGGCGATCCCCCAAAACAATGCTCTCCACTTTCTCGATCATGTCGTCAGACCGGCTTGTGTGAGCCCGAGGTTGTTTCAGTTTGTTGTCACACGATGTTCTGCCTTCATTAAACTGTCGCACCCACAAACGCACTTTCGACACATCCATAACTCCATCACCACATGTCTCCTTCAACTGTCCATGAATTTCAATTGGTTTCACACCACGCAAATTCAGAAAACGAATGATTGCACGCTGTTCAAGTAAGGAAAACGTCACCATTTTAAGTATTTAACACAGTTCTCATTCTCGCCGCTGGCGGTAAAATTCCATCTGCTGTATGGTGCTGCCATCTCTAAGACGTATTGACAATGAATGCGGCCTCATTTTAAAACAATGCGCATGTTTCTATCTCTTTCCAGTCCGGAGAAAAAAAATCGGAGGCCTTAGAACTTGAATGCACCTCGTATCTTACCCCTAGTGAGATAAGCCTCTACATCCTTACATTTGTCCTCTAGCCATGCCTGCTTAGCCATTTCGCACATCCTGTCGATCTGATTTTTGAGACGTTTGTATTCCTTTTTGCCTGCTTCATTTACTACATTTTTATATTTTCTCCTTTCATCAATTAAATTCAGTATTCTTCTGTCACCCAAGGATTTCTACTAGCCTTCGTCTTTTTACCTACTTGATCCTCTGCTGCCTTCACTACTTCATCCCTCAAAGCTACCCATTCGTCTTCTACTGTATTTCTTTCCCCCATTCCTGTCAATTGTTCCCTTATGCTCTCCCTGAAACTCTCTACAACCTCTGGTTTAGGCAGTTTATCCAGGTCCCATCTCCTTAAATTCCCACCTTTTTCCAGTTTCTTCAATTTTAGTCTACAGGCCATAACCAATAGATTGTGGTCAGAATCCACATCTGCCCCTGGAAATGACTTACAATTTATAACCTGGTTCCTAAATCTCTGTCTTACCATTATATAATCTATCTGAAACCTGTCAGTATCTCCAGGATTCTTCCATGTATACAACCTTCTTTTATGATTCTTGAACCAAGTGTTAGCTATGATTAAGTTGTGTTCTGTGCAAAATTCTACCAGGCGGCTTCCTCTTTCATTTCTTACCCCCAATCCATATTCACCTACTATGTTTCCTCCTCTCCCTTTTCCTACTGCCGAATTCCAGTCACCCATGACTATTAAATTTTCGTCTCCCTTCACAATCTGAATAATTTCTTTTATTTCATCATACATTTCTTCAATCACTTCGTCATCTGCAGAGCTAGTTGGCATATAAACTTGTACTAATGCATTCACTATGCTGTTTGTAGTAACTTACCTGCATTCCTATTTTCCTATTCATTATTAAACCTACTCCTGCATACCCCTATTTGATTTTGTGTTTTTAACCCTGTAGTCACCTGACCAGAAGTCTTGTTCCTCCTTCCACCGAACTTCACTAATTCCCACTATATCCAACTTTAACCTATCCATTTCACTTTTTAAATTTTCTAACCTACCTGCCCGATTAAGGGATCTGACATTCCACGCTCCGATCTGTAGAATGCCAGTTTTCTTTCTCCTGATAACGACATCCTCTTGAGTAGTCCCCGCCCGGAGATCCGAATGGGGGACTATTTTACCTCCGGAATATTTTACCCAAGAGGACGCCATCATCATTTAACCATACAGTAAAGCTGCATGCCCTCAGGAAAAATTACGGCCATAGTTTCCCCTTGCTTTCAGCCGTTTGCAGTACCAGCACAGCAAGGCCGTTTTGGTTAGTGTTACAAGGCCAGATCAGTCAATCATCCAGACTGTTGCCCTTGCAACTACTGAAAAGGCTGCTGCCCCTCTTCAGGAGTCACACGTTTGTCTGGCCTCTCAACAGATACCCCTCCGTTGTGGTTGCACCTACGGTACGGCTATCTGTATCGCTGAGGCACGCAAGCCTCCCCACCAACGGCAAGGTCCATGGTTCATGTTATACTCATAAATCTCAAATTGCTATTAACAGTGGAAAGTCCATGTTGGAATACCAACAATATTACGAATAGGGTAGATTACTACTCACCATATGGATAACGCATTGAGTTGCAGAGAGGCACATTGGAAAGATGGTTACATATAAGCTTTCGGCAGAAGCCTTCTTCAGAAAATGAAAACACACACACATTCACACAAGCAAGCACACCTTATGCATTAATGACTGCTATATGCAGCTGTTCTGGCCAGAATGCAACTGAAATACGTCAAACAGGAGCAACAATCCAGAGGGGGTTGAGGAAGGGATAGCATGCTATGGGTAGGGGAAGATGAACCAGTGCTGCCTGGTGGAGAATGCAAGACTAGAGCCGGCAGGACAAGGTTGCCAAGCACAGCATTGGGAGTTGTAGGGGTGGGAGGTAGGGGAAGGGAAACAAGGAGGAAAGAGAGGAGCAGAGAAGGGGGACAAGACCAGGGGTGCACTGGCCGAGAGCAGCACACAATATGTGAGAGGGGACATGAAATGGGAGGAGCTGACAGGACAGAGGGGCCAAAAATACACTCCTGGAAATTGAAATAAGAACACCGTGAATTCATTGTCCCAGGAAGGGGAAACTTTATTGACACATTCCTGGGGTCAGATACATCACATGATCACACTGACAGAACCACAGGCACATAGACACAGGCAACAGAGAATGCACAATGTCGGCACTAGTACAGTGTATATCCACCTTTCGCAGCAATGCAGGCTGCTATTCTCCCATGGAGACGATCGTAGAGATGCTGGATGTAGTCCTGTGGAACGGCTTGCCATGCCATTTCCACCTGGCGCCTCAGTTGGACCAGCGTTCGTGCTGGACGTGCAGACCGCGTGAGACGACGCTTCATCCAGTCCCAAACATGCTCAATGGGGGACAGATCTGGAGATCTTGCTGGCCAGGGTAGTTGACTTACACCTTCTAGAGCATGTTGGGTGGCACGGGATACATGCGGATGTGCATTGTCCTGTTGGAACAGCAAGTTCCCTTGCCGGTCTAGGAATGGTAGAACGATGGGTTCGATGACGGTTTGGATGTACCGTGCACTATTCAGTGTCCCCTCGACGATCACCAGTGGTGTACGGCCAATGTAGGAGATCGCTCCGCACACCATGATGCCTGTTGGCCCTGTGTGCCCCATCTGTCCTGTTATCGCCTCCCAATTCATGTCTCCTCATCCTCACTGTGTGCTGCCTTCTGCTGGCACACCCACCAGTCTTTTCCCCTTCCCTGCCTTTCTGCTCCCTGCCCCATCTCTCCCCCACAATCCCACTACTGCACTTGGCAGCCTTGTTCTGCCACCTCTAGCCCTCTGCAAACTCCACCATGCAGTACTGATCCCTCTTCCCCTACCCATAATTTGCTATCCATTCCCCTTTCTTGAACAACTCCAGATTGTTGCTGCTGTTCAACATATTTCAGTTGTACTATGGCCAGAGTGGGTGGAGACAGCAGTCGCGTGTGTATGTGTGTGTTCGTGAGAGAGAGAGAGAGAGAGAGAGAGAGAGAGAGAGAGAGAGAGAGAGATGTATTTGCTTGTGTGAATGTGTGTGTGTGTTTTCCTTTTTTGAATTATGCTTTGGCCAAAAGCTTATATGTAACTATCTTTTTGATGTGCCTGTCTACAACTCAACTACAACACAGCTACTCATTGAGTAGCTGTTTAAAAAGCTATTAAAAATTCTTACTCTGAAACAGAAGAATGGAAAAGCGTCAATGTATTCAAAAGAGGGAAGAGCATGGTTGATGTATGGCATGTAGTACTTCATCTGAAAGACCAGTTATGTTAATCAGTTGCAAAACAGAAAGATGTTCATGATGTTGCCAATTCTTCCTCAACAGCACAGAGTTCCACAGTAAACTTTGCAACATCAGATCGCAAGCATGGAGTTGTGTAAGAGACAGAAGACAATAATAAGAGGTTTTTGTCCTTCAATTTAATTTTCTTATTCTCTTGTAAAATATTAAAAAGATATGAGAAATGGTTTTTTGTGCTTCAATTCTACTAGTTGAAACATTACTGTTTCATCCCTGTATTTGTGTTACCACAAATAAAATGTAGTGATTTAATATTAATGGCACTTAAAAACAAAAAAAGCTTTCTTACTGGCACTTGGAACCAGTTAGTCCCGATATGGCACCTAGAATGTTTTTAATAAATTATTTATTTTCTAATTTGTCTCACAATTTTTTGGAGATATGAGATAACTAACATAATTCTGTGGTATTGGAATACCTTTCTGTGATGTCACCGCCAGACACCACACTTGCTAGGTGGTAGCCTTTAAATCGGCAGCGGTCCGCTAGTATACGTCGGACCCGCGTGTCGCCACCATCAGTGATTGCAGACCGAACGCCGCCACACGGCAGGTCTAGAGACACTTCCTAGCATTCGCCCCAGTTGTACAGCCGACCTTGCTAGCGATGGTTCACTGACAAATTACACTCTCATTTGCCGAGACGATAGTTAGCATAGCCTTCACCTACGTCATTTGCTACGACCTAGCAAGGCGCCATTACCAGTTACTATTTATCTTGTGATGCATGTACCGTCAGACCGATGTTCACCAATTATGGATTAAAGTTAAGTATTCCAGAAGCTACGTACCTTTATTACTAAACTCAACTCCTATAACTGTTCCAGACCTCACGCCAGCCTACGTGAGCTTAAACGCATGCCTTTCGGCTTCCTCCTCCAAGTGGCTTGGCTGTCTTGCCAAGTCACAACACTTTCCATTGTTTCAGATACAAATAAGTTACGTACAAAAAATGATACATTGTTTTTTGATTCCTCTGACAAATGTGATGTTTGGCACTTAGAATGTTTGGCATTTCCAATCTTCATATGATCTTCAAGCGAGTCTATGAGCAATGTAGCAATAATTTATGTGTGAGAGACTGACTATATGTTTATATATTGCTTTTATTCTGGAATTTTCATTACTATAATAATTCATGTCTTATATTAACACCCAACAGAAATTTTCTAATGTACATAACACTATAATTTTATAGTATATTTTGTGCACACTGATGAACTGTGTTTTAAAAAACTAATTATTATTTTACATCATCAAGATCATCAAAAACTATGTTCATCAGCCTGTGACAGATAAAATACACTGTAAATAGAAAGTTGCCTGTCTTGCACAAGTGTGTGTTAATGTCTTTTTTTTCTGTATCATCTATTATTGATACTGTTCTAATTGCAAGTAATAAATGTACCATTTTCCACACACCTACTAAATATCAAGAAACTTATTACTTCTGTATCTAGTCTGGAACTCAATTCCACATGCATGTGTTAAAACACACTAAGAAACTCTGGTATGCATTTCTGGTGTTACAGTTACATCATCAGGTTCACAGTCTTTTGGGGTTAATTTATTGTCAACACTACTCTGGAGGAAAAAAATTAAACACTTACGTAATTTAAGAGAGAGTATCTGGCGTGCTGCTGATACACCTTTATCTGTGCGTGCTGCTCTCTGAAACTGTATCTGTTGTGGTGATGTAAAAGCTTCCTCAGGTATAAAGCCAGCTCTTAACATAGCAGTTAGCAAATCTTCCTCAATAGTCTTTGCTCCTGGATTTCTAAATCAAAAAATCAGAATAACAGTGATTTACATCAATATTGTACCAGGTGAAAAACAAAATTTACAAACAACCCTACATAAATTAACAATGCCAGTACTAGCCTATATCAATTTAAAGGATGTTTAAATTTGGCTAGGTTACTGTTGAAATGAGTATCTGCATTATTCCTCTATAAATACCTAAATATTCTGTGATCAGTGCACTTGCTAAACTAATAAAAGAAACATTTGTTCACAGTTCGAGACCATCATCTAAAACGTAAACAAAAAAGAATAGAATGCCTTGATATGAAAAAAAGAATTCCACACAGTAACTGAAAGGGAATGACCATATTTTAACAACTTAAGAATACAGTATTTCTGAAGTAAAAACCACTTTTTCGTATAAAACAACAACAGATAATCATAACTCAAATTACTTCCTCTATAATAAAGATGTATCTCAAAAGAACGTAAAGGAAATTATAAAGAGATGTAAACATTTACGCAGCGACCTCCATGAAGCATAATAAATTTGATTGGGAGTGCAGTTTGCATTTTTGGCCACTTACACAACTTAAATACAGCTTGTAGAAAATTTTGTCATTCTTTATTTTCATGCACAATACTAAACATTTTTTAGTAGTGCTACCAAACCTACTAGAATTTTGTGTATAAGCTGGCCCATGGCCAGTTTGAGCCAGGTAACGGTGCAGTGGAAGTGTGTGCTGGTCGGTCTATTGGTTTGGTTCTCACTATGGACTTCATTTACAGGTATTTATTCTTCAGACTCTGTTAGTAACTGACTGGGGTTTGAAACTGCCTGAACTGGATATTGCTGTGATTGCTTACTTAATGACAGCTTGCATTGCTCCAGGGAGCATTCTCTAACATATGTCAATCTCTCAAATAAACCGGGGGCATTCTCCATTAATTTTGAGTATAGGTCACCTTTACAAAATAGAGTGTGGGTTGTCATCAAGGAGCAACTTCAGCAATTACTAGACTTCCATGTCATGTTGTTCTGGCAGGACCTGTGGTTCCTGATCCTACACTCCCATGCATGTGTTTAACGTGGGCATGACCCCCGCACCCATCACTGACTCACCCAACCACCAAACATTTATGTTTTTATAATTATTTAGTGGCACCTGAAGATGAAGCTTTAGACTTCAAAACCAATCTAGCAATAAATTAAGAAATTACTCACAATTCGGGTTTGATTCCCGGAGGGGTCAGGGATTTTCTCTGCCTGGGTGTTGTGTGATGTCCTTAGGTTAGTTAGGTTTAAGTAGTTCTAAGTTCTAGGGGACTGATGACCATAGATGTTAAGTCCCATAGTGCTCAGAGCCATACTCACAATTAATGCGGATTTTTTATTCTATAAAAATATAAATGTTAGCAAATGTAACAGGTAAGTCTTCCATACCACTCATATTTATGGTTTTCCCATCTTTTAACAAAGAAAGTGAAAAGTGGGAAACTTACCACCAATGACTGCATCTACATTTTACAGACTGACAAATTTCCATCATGGAAAGACATAACGCCAATTTCTTATCAGGAGTCCTGACCTGTATCACCTAACACAGAAACTAGAGCAAAAGAACTTGACTTGCGTAACACATTTTATTTATTACAAGAACATTTTTCAATGAAGAAACATGTCACTGCATCCAGTGTAATTTTTCCTCCTATCTACGTGATTATGAAGCTCTCAATTCGTTCGAGCAATCAATCATTCATGATAGGAAACACAGTCATAGCTCAGTCACTCCAAAATGATTCTGAAATTTTACTTGTTAGAATGAAATCAGGCGATGATTCTTCTTCTCTGCAGGCTCGTGCTTTGCGGCAGTCTGCTAATCTGTACAAATAAAATGCCTCGTAATTTTGGGAGCGTTGTATAATCAGTCGGGAAACCTCAGATCAAGCAGATATTTGGCTTTGATGAAGTTTAACCTTCCGAAGAAGTAATGGAGCTCTTGGATTATTAAATGCAGGTTCGTATCCAGTCTTTCGGAAGTCCCTTCTGATTAACAACTACGCAATATATCGATAAATATCATTAATTCCCAAATGTCACATACACACCTTTTATTTTTGAAGGAGCAATATATATATATATTTCCTTTTTAATCATACAGTTCGTATCAGTTATCTTCTGTGATAAATCTCAATAATCAGATTACAGTTCTTCCAAACCAAGCTCAGGCTAATCGGCACGAAGACAATCCCAGAAGCTCCCTTTCTTTTTTTTTCTAACAACCACCAGAGAGAGTACTACAAAGAATACTTATGCGCTCATGGCATAGCTATTGTATGAACTACTTTTCGCATGGATTCTGCGAGTATGAAGATAGAAAATTAGTAAACGTCATTCAAGGGTAGAATTGTATCAGAATAATTCATCGAATATAAAGAGATATTACACCAGGTTAGAATTTTGGCAGCAAAATAAGCACCCAATCAACCATACACAACCTGGGCCACTGACTTACACAGATTAAGCAGGAACTACATGAATGTTTGCATGAGCAGAGCTACCCTGACTCTTTAATCAAGGACATTATAATGTGTCTTATCATTGACTCAAAAGTGAGAAACCACGCACTGAGATGAGTCTCTGATGAAAGGAATAGCTCAAGCCTTTGAAACTGTCCAGACAGCCCAGAGTTTGTTTGCAACAGAAGAAGACATTATGGCAGTCAGCTCCCTGGCACTGGTTATATGGGATGTCACGTCATCTCCAGCAGGCTCTCACCTACTCCACAGCTTGGATGAACCCATTGACAACAACAGCAGTAGCGATGGGCCATCTCAATGGCAGAGCCACTGCCTGGCAGTAAATATTGCTTCCTTCACCACTCAGACAGCATGCCAGCCACAGGTGTGGCAAAATGAAGCGCATCTGCAAGAGGTATGGTGTAGTAGCTCCATCACAAACACACACTCAGACCTGTGAAGTGGACCAAGTGAACAATGAATTCATAGAAGTGCAGACTTCTAAGGAACATAGCACAGCAAACATACTTAGATACATGCGTAGGCAAGCTCTCAGTAAGACTGCTATTTCACACTGCTCTCTCTATATCCTTGCTAAAGCAAACCTTATGTAAGTTCAGAGTCTCCAATCTTGCAGGAAACCGGGACAAATCTTGAGACCTATGGAATCTTTCTGTTTTACTCACTCACAAACCAGTCACAGTAAACTTTCTTGTAACAGTTCATCCCAAAGTGGATAACATTTTTGGGGTAGCCTCTCTCCATGCTGTTTATGAAACAGTATACACCATACAGTCTCAAGAACCATCCTCTACTCTAAATGCTCTCTGTGATACATATGCTCAAATCATCTTACCTAGGTTGCAGAAGGTAACTGATTTCCAAGTTTATGTCATTCTTAAGGTCATGCCTACTTCACACTTCTTCAAAGCTTGCTCAGTGCCCCTGCCTCTAAAGGACACCCTCAAAACAGAATGAGACAGACTCACTCATGAAGCCCCGTCAATAGTGCCTCTGCTTTTGTCCAAGGAGCTTGACTCCATGCAAAAGTAGGCACTTTCAGAGGTGAGGGAGATAAGTACTCCCTCTTGGGCCATCCAAATCACATGCAAATGTGTACTGGGCAGAAGAAGTGGGACAAAATGAAAGCATTTGTCCAACGCAAGGTGTGACATGATCCATGCTCAGAGGTGCAAGGCACATGGAATGATGTGTCACAAATGGAGTATCTGGGACAACAAGCAACCTCCCTGAGTAACTATACTTGCAGCAGTGCAGGGCTCAGTTGGTATCAGTCGATGTGTGTCCCCTATACTTGTGGAACCAAACTGGATGAAAATAGAAAATTTAACAAAACTGATGAACTTCATGTTCCAGATACATCAAACACCCAGACAGATGGTGCTGTGCCAACAGAAGTTGTTTCCCCAACCGTAACAGGGGAGGGACTAGTTCCATGAATGGAAAAAGTTACTGAGAAGCTGGACCAGATCAAAATTACAGCCTTGTCTGGTGCATAGAGGACGAAAATGCTAAGAAAACAAAGAGAAAAGGAAGGAAAGGAATGGCTTACTAAGAATAAGTGGAGTGAACTAAAAGGTCTTGAATCTAAGAACCCCACAAAAGAAATGTCCCAAAATGAAGGAAATAAAAGGACAGGTCATGTGGCATTGTTGAAACACTTTGGAGAGGTCTGGAATTGAATACAGGACAAAGTCTGGTAATAAGGAACTTAATGCCACCATCCTTTCTCCCCTTTGCCTTTATTGACAAGAAAAACATTGCTTAACTTTGGTGGTCTGACAAGAACCAATGTACTCAATGAGGCAACAAACAGACAAGGATAAACAGGCCCCTTACTCCTAAAACAGGTAGCAAGAAAATAGTCGTCTGTTACTATCAGCACACAGGAGCAACATGTCCACACAAAGCCAAGGTAGGAGACAGGGAATCAGACCTATTGTACTCAAATCTCAGTTTTTCGGAGGGCACTTATTCAACAAGGCTACCCTCTTATTAACACCATCTCACAACAGGAGGAGCTAGTCTAGATGGTGTACTTTGAAAAAATTGGGAAGGACATGGACCAAGACCCCAAATTCAAGAGGGTCTATATCATTAAGGATGCTCTGATCTTTGTACATGAGGGGATGTGGACAGTGGATTGGCTGAAAGAACTGGTGTCCAAGTTACCTCTGTGGAATGAGGGAAAGCTGCTGGTCAAGACAGCAGCAGAACAATTCAAGACTGATTAAATATTTATTAACCTGCATACCAAAGTTACATAAGGATGTTCCCCCAAAGACCCTATTACAGAAAGTGGTGTTTAGAACCAGACAGTCTTGACAGACAACCAGAAGGTCATTAACACTAAGGTTTGAACTGACAATCAAACATTCATGGTGGAAATCAGAGAGAAATTCCTGAAGGCAATGCAAGAATAAGAAGTAAAACTGCATTTAGTGTTCTAGCTGGTGACTGTCAGGATGATTAACGATATCAAAGTTGGCGGCCAAAAAGTTACAGATAAACCTGCCTAACAGTAAGGAGGCAACCATCACCTTGAGTCACAATCTGGCAAGAAAAGAGGTGGACGTGAGCCTGATAAAGGGTGTAAAGGGGGTGTATAAGGCTCGGAAAAACTGGATTGATTTACACAGGGAGTCTAAACACACCCAGAACATTCATTTGTGTTAAAAATGGAATTGCATTCATGCCGAAGATGAACTTCTGTTCCAGGGACTTCCTGACCATCAGAATGAAACAGCATTAAGGAATGGAGCATGAAAGAAGTGGTATTGGCCTCAATAGGACAGCACCCCACCATGCCAGGAAGTGATGAGACTGATAGCTACCTGCAGCTGAATGAGCAACTAATGGTTTATGGTGATGGCAATGCTCACAACCTGGTGTGGAAGTAGTGATGCTAACAGCAGAGGCGAATACCTATTTTAATACATATTAACGAGTAACCTAGATATCTTGACTAGGGGTAAGGAACGTGTCTTGAGGAACAGTGGAAGGGAAGAAGTAACTGACATAACTTTTGGGACCGTCTTAATTGGTAATTACATCAAACAATGGCATGCAGGAATGGCATTATCCTTACATGGGCACATATACAGGGTTATTACAAATGATTGAAGCGATTTCACAGCACTACACTAACTTTATTATTTGAGATATTTTCACAATGCTTTGCACACACATACAAAAACTCAAAAAGTTTTTTTAGGCATTCACAAATGTTCGATATGTGCCCCTTTAGTGATTCGGCAGACATCAAGCCGATAATCAAGTTCCTCCCACACTCGGTGCAGCATGTCCCCATCAATGAGTTCGAAAGCATTGTTGATGCGAGCTCGCAGTTCTGGCACGTTTCTTGGTAGAGGAGGTTTAAACACTGAATCTTTCACATCACTATGCGTGAAACTTGCCCGTACGCGTTCAACCGTTTCTTCACTCACTGCAGGCCGACCCGTTAATTTCCCCTTACCGAGGCATCCAGAAGCTTTAAACTGTGCATACCATCGCCGAATGGAGTTAGCAGTTGGTGGATCTTTGTTGAACTTCGTCCTGATGAAGTGTCGTTGCACTGTTATGACTGACTGATGTGAGTGCATTTCAAGCACGACATACGCTTTCTCGGCTCCTGTCGCCATTTTGTCTCACTGCGCTCTCGAGCACTCTGGCGGCAGAAACCTGAAGTGCGGCTTCAGCCAAACAAAACTTTATGAGTTTTTCTACGTATCTGTAGTGTGTCGTGACCATATGACAATGAATGGAGCTACAGTGAATTTATGAAATCGCTTCAATCATTTGTAACAGCCCTGTACATTAAGCTTAAGGTGGAAATAGGAGTTACACAGACCATGGGCTATAGGAATCCAAGGAAAACAGATTGGGATTTGTATAGGAAGGACCTAAACTTACATCTATCTGAAGTTAAAGCTTGAATAACAAATCCAGTAGACTTACATGAAATGGATAATGAAGTAATGGCTGTCATTATGACCTCGTATTTAGAAAATCTTCCAATGCAAGAAGTACACAAACAGGATTGTACCTTGCTGGAACAATAATCTGGAATTGTGAAGAAAGTGAGCAAGAAGACTGTTTAACTTTGCAAGAACAAAAGGACAATTGACAAAATATTGGTGTTGCCTTGTTAAATACACTCTTGGTGATAAGCAAGTGAAACAATCATCCTGAAATGCATTCTGTGAAGAGGCAGAAGGTATAGCTGCCAGAGCCAGTCTTTGCAAATTCCTCACTAGGATGCCAACAAATCCAGAGGACACAATGAGGAGGAAGAATCATGATTATACTAGATCAATAAATGAGAATTACTCCTCAAGACTCATTTCCCCCAGTGCACTATTGCAGGTGATTCAGATCAAGATGTAGCCCCTGCAGTAATGGTTTACAAGTAACCAATGGAAGAACTGGGAATCTGCCACAGTATGTATAGATTTCAAGATGATCCAGTGGCTGGCAGGAATGTTTCAACTAGGCCCAGATGATATCTTTCCGGCTCTGCTACAACAAGGAGGAGATGGGTTAATCAGATTCCTATGCAGACTATTTAGAGTCAGTTTAGCTGCAGGAGTAATTCCTAATCCTTGAAGGACAGTGACTTGTTTTTATTCCAAAGCCAGGGAGAATTAATTCTAAGGCTAAGGAATGAGACCGGTCAGTCTGTTCTCCTTTCTCCTACAGATAAAACTGATTAGCATGCACATTAGTGAAAGGATGTTACATGAGGTTCCTCTACATGAAAACCAACATGCATATAAATCCGGCAAATTATGGGAAACAGCATTTCACCAAATTCTTGTGAAGATATAAAAAGCAATACACTTTCGTGAAATACCACTCTGCTTCTTCCTGGATACTGAGGAGGCTTACACCAGCTTCAAACCCTTGGTTAAAGTAGAGAACTGCATGGCATGAGGCCCACTCTATGTAGATGCATTAAGATCATGCTGGGTAGGCAAAATGTAGAAGCCACCATGATGGGTGTGCAAATGGTGGTAAAACCCCTAGAGGGCATCTGGAAGGTAGGATCTTGTCCCCATTATTCTGGAATCCATATGTGAATGAGCTCACTGAAGAGCTAAATGCCAAACACCATTTTTGCTATGGATACACAGACAATTTAGTCGCAGTAATCACTGGCAAGTCTGCAAGTACTGTTAGAACACAGGCACGATGCACTCTGAATGCTGTGTAAAACTGGTGTAGGAAACAGGATCAAAATGTTGGTCCCCGGAAAACCGTAGTTGTAGCATCCATGAAGAGGCATATCCAGGACACATACTGGAATCTTAAGCTCTTCGATGAAACTCTACAAGTACAGGAAGTACTGAAGTATCTTGGGTTAACCCTGGTTGCAAAGCTATCATGATCCCTCACATAAATGTGTTACAAGCCAAAATATGCTCTTATGTGAACTAGGAGGGCCTTTAGAAAAAAACTGGGGTCTTAGTGCCAAGAGGAAGTGCAGGATTTACACCTCTGTAATAAAATCCCATAATTTATGGGGCTACAGTATGATGGAATAAAGGAAAACAGAAGGTGGCTGGTAAGTAGCTCAAAAAAGTGTGTAGATTAGCCTGCCTAGTCTTAATGGATAGAATTAGCAACACTCTTACTGCTGGAATGGAGACCAAGCTGGAGATGTGACCATTATATCTTTGGGTTACAATGGAGGCTGCAGCAGGGCATACAGTTTAAAAACTGGATATCTTTAGGATGTCCAGAATCCCACACTAATATAATGAATGTGGTAAACATATGAATGGTCAGCTGCTTCAATAAATGTTCCTATGTAATCACAGGCATTAGGGAGCAGTTGAAGAATGAAGCATGATGCCATTCAGGTGACATAGTCTGGTTTAATGACACGTCGTGAACAAACAAGGCTGCCAGAGCTGGGGTAAATAGAATAAAACCTCAACTGGAGAATGCAGTCCCTCTGGGGAAGTTGGCTAGTATCCCTGGTGGAGATATTCACTATTACAGCATGTCCAGAAAAGAATCTACGTATCTGTATTCATTCACACAACCATGCAGCACTGAAACCTCTATCAGCTACTGCAACGAGATCACAGATCAGTGCAGAATGCTATGAAACACACAAGAATCTAGGGGAAAG
Source organism: Schistocerca cancellata (assembly GCF_023864275.1). Taxonomy (NCBI): domain Eukaryota; kingdom Metazoa; phylum Arthropoda; class Insecta; order Orthoptera; family Acrididae; genus Schistocerca; species Schistocerca cancellata. The sequence goes on from NC_064626.1 coordinate 304,806,627, forward strand.
CAACAGGGTAAACTTGCTGTGCATCCCCGGTCACTTGAGAATTAATGGTAACGAATAAGCTGACAGGCTGACCTGGGCACCATGGACCAGAATCTGTCTTAACAACCACTGAGGCAATGGTAAAAGCTAAGCAACGTAGCTTAATCATGAGACAGTATGTAGAATATTGGAAGACCAAAACCAAAAACATAGCAAGCTAATGAGGTGTTCTGTCATCCTGGAGTTGAACAGGAGGTAGGTTAAAGTCAAGACGGGTATAAAGATTGTCCATCGGAACTTTAGGAAACACCTGCACATGACGAACATAGAGAAAGACGTTCACTAGTGGATAGTATGTAGTACAAAGGATGAAACTTCACCACATTCAATTTTCCAATGCAAAACACTGGAAGCCAACGAACACAAAACACATGGGTCATTAATTCCAGAAGAAATTGTGGCTAACAAAGGTCTAGTAAAGGGTCTCTTACTATTCCTGAACTTGGATGGCTTCTATAAAATGACAAGGATAGATACAGCACAATAAACTCAGTTTTGGCATTGGCAACAGAGGGAGGGATGGGGGCTAGGACTGACTATTGTTTCATGTGCCTGGTCAAATTGAATCACTCCTGAAGGTGTGTTAATGCTGCTTTCTATAGTTAATGGGCCACCCCATTGGTAACAGTATGAAAACCTAATAGCACTTCGAGACTTTGTGGTGGCTTTACAGATATGATAAACACACAAGCCGAAGTGCACATTTACCCCCTACCAACTGCAGATGAACTCTTTGCAAAATTACGCCATGGCACCTTACCCGGTGAAACTGAGCTCCTAGAGGCATATTTTCAAATTCCCTTGGCTACAGCATCAAAGCATACCCAGTGCCCAATACATCACACACTCTCTTGTCACAATTGAGTTACCTTTTGGATTCTCATCAGCCTCCGCCATATTCTGGCATTTTATGGATCAATTTTGTTCTTTCATGCAACTATCCATGGCATATTTGGTGCTCAAACTATCAGCCAATGGATCAAACCAACAGAAGATTATCTTGGAACAAAGGACAAAGTGCAGCCAACTTCAAATTCAGAAGACCTACAAGTGTTTCTGGTTAATATCAACTATTATGGGCACATTATTGCAAACCTACGTGAAATGTCTTTCCCACTGTACTGCTATGACTTCAAACGTGAATTTCGAAAGGTCACCCCTCTGTCAACAAGCTTACCTGTATTTCTCTGTCGGTGCCTCAACGATACAGATAGCCGTACCGTAGGTGCAACCACAAAGGAGGGGTGTCTGTTGAGAGGCCAGACAAACGTGTGGTTCCTGAAGAGGGGCAGCAGCCTTTTCAGTAGTTGCAGGGGCAACAGTCTGGATGGCTGACTGATCTGGCCTTGTAACACTAACCAAAACGGTCTTGCTGTTGTGGTACTGCAAACGGCTGAAAGCAAGGGGAAACTATGGCCGTAATTTTTCCCGAGGGCATGCAGCTTTACTGTATGTTAAATGATGGCGTCGTCTTGGATAAAATATTCCGGAGGTAAAATAGTCCCCCATTCGAATCTCCGGGCAGGCACTGCTCAAGAGGACGTCATTATCAGGAGAAAGAAAACTGGCATTCTACGGATCGGAGCGTGGAATGTCAGATCCCTTAATCGGGTAGGTAGGTCAGAAAATTTAAAAAGGGAAATGGATAGGTTAAAGTTAGATATAGTGGGAATTGATGAAGTTCGGTGGCAGGAGGAACCAGACTTCTGGTCAGGTGAATACAGGGTTATAAATACAAAATCAAATAGGGGTAATGCAGGAGTAGGTTTAATAATGAATAAAAAAAATAGGAGTGCGGGTAAGCTACTACAAACAGCACAGTGAAAGTATTATAGTGGCTAAGATAGACACGAAGCCCATGCCTACTACAGTAGTACAAGTTTATATGCCAACTAGCTCTGCAGATGACGAAGAAATTGAAGAAATGTACGATGAGATAAAAGAAATTATTCAGGTAGTGAAGGGAGACGAAAATTTAATAGTCATGGGTGACTGGAATTCGACAGTAGGAAAAGGGAGAGAAAGAAACATAGTAGGTGAATATGGATTGGGGCTAAGAAACGAAAAAGGAAGCCGTCTGGTAGAATTTTGCACAGAGCACAACTTAATCATAGCTAACACTTGGTTCAAGAATCATAAAAGAAGGTTGTATACATGGAAGAATCCTGGAGATACTAAAAGGTATCAGACAGATTATATAGTGGTAAGACAGAGATTTAGGAACCAGGTTTTAAATTGTAGGACATTTCCAGGGGCAGATGTGGACTCTGACCACAATCTATTGGTTATGAACTGTAGATTAAAACTGAAGAAATTGCAAAAAGGTGGGAATTTAAGGAGATGGGACCTGAATAAACTGACTAAACCAGTGGTTGTACAGAGTTTCAGGGAGAGGATAGGGGAACAATTGACAGGAATGGGGGAAAGAAATACAGTAGAAGAAGAATGGGTAGCTTTGAGGGATGAAGTAGTGAAGGCAGCAGAGGATCAAGTAGGTAAAAAGATGAAGTCTAGTAGAAATCCTTGGGTAACAGCAAAAACATTGAATTTAATTGATGAAAGGGGAAAATATAAAAATGCAATAAATGAAGCAGGCAAAAAGGAATACAAACGTCTCAAAAATAAGATTGACAGGAAGTGCAAAATGGCTAAGCAGGCATGACTAGAGGACAAATGTAAGGATGTAGAAGCTTATCTCACCAGGGGTAAGATAGATACAGCCTACAGGAAAATTAAAGAGACCTTTGGAGAAAAGAGAGCCACTTGTATGAACATCAAGAGCTCAGATGGAAACCCAGTTCTAAGCAAAGAGGGGAAAGCAGAAAGGTGGAAGGAGTATATAGAGGGTCTATACAAGGGCGATGTACTTGAGGACAACATTATGGAAATGGAAGAGGATGTAGATGAAGATGAAATGGGAGATACGATACTGCGTGAAGAGTTTGACAGAGCACTGAAAGACCTGAGTCGAAACAAGGCCCCGGGAGTAGACAACATTCCATTGGAACTACTGACGGCCTTGGGAGAGCCAGTCCTGACAAAACTCTACCATCTGGTGAGCAAGATGTACGAGACAGGCGAAATACCCTCAGACTTCAAGAAGAATACAATAATTCCAATCCCAAAGAAAGCAGGTGTTGACAGATGTGAAAATTACCAAACTATCAGTTTAATAAACCACAGCTGCAAAATACTAACGCGAATTATTTACAGACGAATGGAAAAACTGGCAGAAGCCGACCTCGGGGAAGATCAGTTTGGATACCGTAGAAATGTTGGAACACGTGAGGCAATACTGACCTTACGACTTATCTTAGAAGAAAGATTAAGGAAAGGCAAACCTACGTTTCTAGCATTTGTAGACTTAGAGAAAGCTATTGACAATGTTGACTGGAATACTCTCTTTCAAATTCTAAAGGTGGCTGGGGTAAAACACAGGGAACGAAAAGCTATTTACAATTTGTACAGAAACCAGATGGCAGTTATGAGTCAAGGGACATGAAAGAGAAGCAGTGGTTGGGAAGGGAGTGAGACAGGGTTGTAGCCTCTCCCTGATGTTATTCAATCTGTATATTGAGCAAGCAGTAAAGGAAACAAAAGAAAAATTTGGAGTAGGTATTAAAATCCAGGGAGAAGAAATAAAAACTTTGAGGTTCGCCGATGACATTGTAATTCTGTCAGAGACAGCAAAGGACTTGGAAGAGCAGTTGAACGGAATGGACAGTGTCTTGAAAGGAGGATATAAGATGAACATCAACAAAAGCAAAGCATCAAAATTGACTGCAGCCCAAGGCCAACCTGAGCATATTGCAGTACTGATGCAGTGGAAGGGCGTGTCAGTTGGTCTATTGGTTTTGTTCCCACTTTGGTTTCATTTTATGGGTGTTTACTCTTTGGACTCTGTTATTAACTGGCTGGACAGTGACACTGTGCGAAATGGATTGCTTACTTAATAATAGCTATCATACTCTGGAGAGCATTCTGTAACATATCTCAGTTTGTTGAATACACTGGGGTAAACTGCTGTTAGTTTTGAGTGTAAACCACCTTTACAAGAATTTTACAAATGACTTAATACAAAATTAGGAACTGTGACATGCTATCAAACATAGTGAGTTCAAATCATTTTCTCATCTCCGTATGTGCGTGCGTGTGCGGCCTGCGGGTGGATGGAGCAACATTTATTTCCTGAACTCAAATGTTTCACTTTTTGAAGAAAACAATACTGAAATAACATAACTTACATAATATGATGCATTCGAGAGAAAACAATTGTGATTACAGAGGGGAAAATTTAGGCAGAATATTTGAAAGTGGAACTGCTTCAGAATACGAAGCTTTCAACTTACACACTGGCTGATTGTTCATTTATACTGCACCAGCTCCTTAGCTAACATACACATCTTACCTGATAGAGAGACTGCTGCATAATATCCCTTGGCTCGTACTAGTGGTCAGGAATCGTAAGCCGATTAGTAGATCGGTTCAACGACCTTCTTATTGTTATTGGTTCAAAGTTAATATATATTGTGAGGCGGAAAATTTTGCCTGTGCGAGGAAAATACACTCCTGGAAATTGAAATAAGAACACCGTGAATTCATTGTCCCAGGAAGGGGAAACTTTATTGACACATTCCTGGGGTCAGATACATCACATCATCACACTGACAGAACCACAGGCACATAGACACAGGCAACAGAGCATGCACAATGTCGGCACTAGTACAGTGTATATCCACCTTTCGCAGCAATGCAGGCTGCTATTCTCCCATGGAGACGATCGTAGAGATGCTGGATGCAGTCCAGTGGAACGGCTTGCCATGCCATTTCCACCTGGCGCCTCAGTTGGACCAGCGTTCGTGCTGGACGTGCAGACCGCGTGAGACGACGCTTCATCCAGTCCCAAACATGCTCAATGGGGGACAGATCCGGAGATCTTGCTGGCCAGGGTAGTTGACTTACACCTTCTAGAGCACGTTGGGTGGCACGGGATACATGCGGACGTGCATTGTCCTGTTGGAACAGCAAGTTCCCTTGCCGGTCTAGGAATGGTAGAACGATGGGTTCGATGACGGTTTGGATGTACCGTGCACTATTCAGTGTCCCCTCGACGATCACCAGTGGTGTACGGCCAGTGTAGGAATCGCTCCCCACACCATGATGCCGGGTGTTGGCCCTGTGTGTCTCGGTCGTATGCAGTCCTGATTGTGGCGCTCACCTGCACGGCGCCAAACACGCATACGACCATCATTGGCACCAAGGCAGAAGCGACCCTCATCGCTGAAGACGACACGTCTCCATTCGTCCCTCCATTCACGCCTGTCGCGACACCACCGGAGGCGGGCTGCACGATGTTGGGGCGTGAGCGGAAGACGGCCTAACGGTGTGCGGGACCGTAGCCCAGCTTCATGGAGACGGTTGCGAATGGTCCTCGCCGATACCCCAGGAGCAACAGTGTCCCTAATTTGCTGGGAAGTGGCGGTGCGGTACCCTACGGCACAGCGTAGGATCCTACGGTCTTGGCGTGCATCCGTGCGTCGCTGCGGTCCGGTCCCAGGTCGACGGGCACGTGCACCTTCCGCCGACCACTGGCGACAACATCGATGTACTGTGGAGACCTCACGCCCCACGTGTTGAGCAATTCGGTGGTACATCCACCCGGCCTCCCGCATGCCCACTATACGCCCTCGCTCAAAGTCCGTCAACAGCACATACGGTTCACGTCCACGTTGTCGCGGCATGCTACCAGTGTTAAAGATTGCAATGGAGCTCCGTATGCCACGGCAAACTGGCTGACACTGACGGCGGCGGTGCACAAATGCTGCGCAGCTAGCGCCATTCGACGGCCAACACCGCGGTTCCTGGTGTGTCCGCTGTGCCGTGCGTGTGATCATTGCTTGTACAGCCCTCTCGCAGTGTCCGAAGCAAGTATGGTGGGTCTGACACACCGGTGTCAATGTGTTCTTTTTTCCATTTCCAGAAGTGTATTTATTCCTTGACTAAGCATTGCTCCATGGTGAGCGAAGAAATGTAGGAAAATCGGTATGTGACTGGACTTTGTCATGAGACAGGATAACAAGAGGATGTGTATGAAGTGTGTGCAATGAAACAGTCATTGTTAGCCGCCATATTGTATAATTTGTGTTTTTTAAGATTCACATTTAATGTGTAACATTAATGTGGAGTTTAGTAACAGCCATAATGCAGCCTGGTGTATTCCAAAGGTAATTTCACGTATTTATTTTTGATCAAAAAATTCTGTGGTGAACTGTAATGTACAAGCTTATATAGGGCTACGAACATTTGGTGCTTGATGTTTGCTGTAGAACCTACGTCAATAGCATGGTCAAAAGCATAGAGAAAATTTTCTCTGCTAAAACAAACTCATTTCACTTGCAGACAATCATCGAATGACCAAATGCGAATGGCAGTTTTCTTTCTCTTACATTTCAATGATTTTACAGGCGACCGTCACAGTCGGCAACTGCTTCTACACCATAAGGGTAACTTGTCTACGAATACGAACGTATGTATGCTGTGGGAGTAGTCAATGCCACTCTGGAAATTGATATTGTCCTTCACAGACATGTAAATAGAGGCACTACACACACTAGTTCAATAATAATGAGTTTAATATTAGCAGCTTAGAAACATTAATTTCTTCTTTTGAGCCATAATTTTATAAAAATGGCTAAAACATGACAGGAACTACAAGGAGTTAAACACAGACACTGTCAAGTATTTCACGACCAAAAACAAATTAATACACGATCATTCAGTTAAAAGCATTTATTGTATATATTGTGATTTGTTGGAATAAATGTATATTTTATGTTATGTACATTTACTAATGTGTTTTGTATAATTTCATGTATGACTGATGGAATCATTCTAGGTGACCTGCATTTGACATCAGACAGCCACGACCACGCTGGTCCACCACATATGAACTTCATACGGTTCTACTCCAGTAACGGCAAGCACAAGAATGACATGCTAACTCATTACACACATTAGTCTGGTCTTTGTAGACTGGGTTAGGAATATTTGTAGATTTAGTTACTATATGTTTTAGTATATGCAGAGTGATTTGTGGATTTTTTTTTGTGTTCACAATTGTGTAGAGATATTCTGGGGTATAGAATCTGACGTGTATTTTCATGGGGTAAAGCTGAATAGTGTCCAGACTAAAGTAATTAAAAGAATAGTGAACAATTGAATTCTTATGGTTAAAACCAAATCACAATTTAAGGGGACCACGCCGTGGTTCAGGTCGAAAAAAATCAATTTTCGGTTTTCATCATATTTAGATAGAATAAGGTTTTATTCAAGTACTCTGAAAAGGATTTTGCTGAAAACCTTTTTTCGAGCATTTAAAGAGCATTTTCCAACCACGTGTGTTTATGTGCCATGCCCACTTTTCTGTCAACCACTTTTCTGCATATATTAGATCTTTATATCCCCAACATTGCACGTTAGAGATTTTTTTTTTACTCCCGAGTGTGTTGGCTATGGAATGCAACGGTTGGTATTCTTTTGTTTCTGCTGCTTGTAAACAACACGCTTTCAAACACACGGCTAATGTTCAAGGGTGATAGCGAGTAGTTGTTATAATTACGTTTGCAGTGCTTGTTTACGTGTGTTTTGTTGTGTTTATTGAAGATGATGAAATGTAAAGGCATTCTCAAGAAATGACAAATTAGAGGAAACAAATTTACAAAGCTTTCTGTGCAAGAGGTTATGTCGCTGGCAACGATGTTTCTAATTGTAATTCTCCAACAGGTGCATCATCAAAGAAGCTCTCACCATTTCAAGAGAGTTACAACAAATTTACTGTAAGTCACAAGGGGTGCAGTAACATTATTATAAAACTGAAAATATTATCAGATGTAATTTCTAAATTTGTACAATGTATACAGTGTGGTGAGTCGCAGAGTGTGAAAATTTGTGAGAGTGCCAGTGGGAGAAAAGGCCTAGCAACTGCTTTGCATTTAATTTGCACTAAATGCTCAGCTGTGGTTTCATTTATGAGTTCTTCAAAACCAGATGCAAGTGGCCCTTATGTAATCAATACTAGATTAGATTAAAACTGTGTGCCAGACCGAGACTCAAACTCGGGACCTTTGCCTTTCGCGGGCAACTGCTCTACCATCTGAGCTACCCAAGCACGACTCACACCCCATCCTGCAAGCTTTACTTCTGCCAGTACCTCGTCTCCTACCTTCCAAACTTAACAGAAGCTCTCCTGCGAACCTTGCAGAACTAGCACTCCTGAAAGAAAGGATATTGTGGAGACATGGCTTAACCACAGCCTAGGGGATGTTTCCAGAATGAGATTTTCACTCTGCAGCGGAGTGTCCGCGGATATGAAACTTCCTGGCAGATTAAAACTGTGTGCCAGACCGAGACTTGAACTCGGGACCTTTGAAATTCGCAGGCAACTGCTCTACCAACTGAGCTACCCAAGCACGACTCACGCCCCGTCCTCACAGCTTTACTTCTGCCAGTACCTCGTCTCCTACCTTCCAAAGTTTCATATCAGCGCACACTCTGCTGCATCATCAAAGAAGCTCTCACCATTTCAAGAGAGTTACAACAAATTTACTGTAAGTCACAAGGGGTGCAGTAACATTATTATAAAACTGAAAATATTATCAGATGTAATTTCTAAATTTGTACAATGTATACAGTGTGGTGAGTCGCAGAGTGTGAAAATTTGTGAGAGTGCCAGTGGGAGAAAAGGCCTAGCAACTGCTTTGCATTTAATTTGCACTAAATGCTCAGCTGTGGTTTCATTTATGAGTTCTTCAAAACCAGATGCAAGTGGCCCTTATGTAATCAATACTAGATTAGATTAAAACTGTGTGCCAGACCGAGACTCAAACTCGGGACCTTTGCCTTTCGCGGGCAACTGCTCTACCATCTGAGCTACCCAAGCACGACTCACACCCCATCCTGCAAGCTTTACTTCTGCCAGTACCTCGTCTCCTACCTTCCAAACTTAACAGAAGCTCTCCTGCGAACCTTGCAGAACTAGCACTCCTGAAAGAAAGGATATTGTGGAGACATGGCTTAACCACAGCCTAGGGGATGTTTCCAGAATGAGATTTTCACTCTGCAGCGGAGTGTCCGCGGATATGAAACTTCCTGGCAGATTAAAACTGTGTGCCAGACCGAGACTTGAACTCGGGACCTTTGCAATTCGCAGGCAACTGCTCTACCAACTGAGCTACCCAAGCACGACTCACGCCCCGTCCTCACAGCTTTACTTCTGCCAGTACCTCGTCTCCTACCTTCCAAAGTTTCATATCAGCACACACTCCGCTGCAGAGTGAAAATCTCATTCTGGAAACATCCCCTAGGCTGTGGCTAAGCCATGTCTCCACAATATCCTTTCTTTCAGGAGTGCTAGTTCTGCAAGGTTCGCAGGAGAGCTTCTGTTAAGTTTGGAAGGTAGGAGACGAGGTACTGGCAGAAGTAAAGCTGTGAGGACTGGGCGTGAGTCGTGCTTGGGTAGTTCAGTTGGTAGAGCAGTTGCCCGCGAAAGGCAAAGGTCCCGAGTTTGAGTCTCGGTCCGGCACACAGTTTTAATCTGCCAGGAAGTTTCATATCAGTGTACACTCCGCTGCAGAGTGAAAATCACATTCTGGAAACATCCCCTAGGCTGTGGCTAAGCCATGTCTCCACAATATCCTTTCTTTCAGGAGTGCTAGTTCTGCAAGGTTCGCAGGAGAGCTTCTGTTAAGTTTGGAAGGTAGGAGACGAGGTACTGGCAGAAGTAAAGCTGCGAGGACAGGGCGTGAGTCGTGCTTGGGTAGCTCAGCTGGTAGAGCACTTGCCTGCGAAAGGCAAAGGTCCCGAGTTTGAGTCTCGGTCCGGCAAACAGTTTTAATCTGCCAGGAAGTTTCATATCAGTGCACACTCCGCTGCAGAGTGAAAATCTCATTCTGAATACTAGATTAGTTTATGCCTTACGATCCATTGGCAAGTGCGTGGCTGCAGGGAGAACATTTAGTTCAGTGATGAACTTACATCAACCACCAAATAAATTCGAAAAATTGACTGAAATATTAGAGAAAGCTGTACGTGAGGTCAGTGAGGAAAGCATGAAGCTGGCTGCTAGGGAAGCAGTGGAAGAAAATGATGGATGTTTGGATATTGTAGTTGCACTTGATGGAAGTTGGCAGAAAAGAGGACATACTTCTCTGATGGAGTAGTGACTGCCACGAGTGTAAACAACAGTAAAATGTTAGATGTGGAGGTAATGTCCAAATATTGCAAATGTTGTAAAGTCAATGAACATAAAGAACACAACTGTGTGGCTAATTTTAGATTAACAAGTGGTGGTACCGAAGTTCGTGGAGTATGAACTCGAAGCCATATGGAGATGCCATTATTAGCAAAATAGAATGTGTAGGCCATGTTCAAAAACGTTTGGGAACAAGGCTGAGAAAACTAACTGTTGATATGAGAGGAAAAGAATTAGAAGATGGAAAATTGTTGACCGGACAGAGTCAGTTAACTAAAACTGAAATAGAAAACTTGCAGGTATACTACAGGCAGGCAATTAGGAGAAATAAAGAAAATCTGGAGGTAATGAAGAGAGAAGTTTGGGCCATATTCTTCCATAAGTCCTCTACTGATGATAAGCCATGTCAGGGATCGTGTCCATCAGGAGAAAATTCGTGGTGGAAATACAATAGGGCTCAGCAACTGGAGAATCTTATTCTCACCAGCATTCTCTTCCTGCTGCCGTTATTACAGCAATTAAACCTATTTTCAGAGACTTGGCTCATCCTGACCTTTTAAGGAAATGTCTGCATGGTCTTCCTAAAACTGTATTTCTATTTGTAGGCAAGCATACAATGAAACTAGGAGTTCATGATGCTGTTATTACATTCAATTGTGGTAATAATGGAAAGTATTGGGTACTGAAAAAGCTGGGAATTAATCCTGGTGAAAATATGATCACTGGGCTGCAACAATGTGATAAAATGAGGATAGCTGATGCAGACAGGTCTGCATCTAATATGGCCAAGAAAGCAAGACAAACATCCAGGAAGGTAAAAAAAAAAAAAGAAGCTGGAAGACCTGCTAGAGGCCAAAGAAGGGCCATCATATGAAGCAGGTTAGTTTTAATTAACTGAAAGTAACAAATTTAAAAAATTTTTTCTTTAAAGTCAATTTCCTGCAAACTAAAATTTTCCATACATATGCCCCATTATATCAGAAACTATCATAGATGAATCAATGAAATTTTCAGAGACTCTGCATAACATAAACAGCCACCTCTGGTACTCCATTCATCAATACTCCCCCTTAGGAAGTCCACAAAAAATATTTTCTGCAAAAAAACTTAATATTTTTTGTTAATAAATTTAAAAAAGTATTTCTTAAAAACTATAAAGTGGATAAAGTAGATTTTAGTACAGTTGACTCTATTAGCATCATGTAACATACAGTAAAAATATTAAGGTCCTGCATCAAATAGTTTTTTTCACAGATGGGTCAAATACTTGCCTAAATTAACACGGGTTAGATAGGCAGGGTGTGGTTCGCTTAAAATGCAGAGGGAACAGGATGCGAATGTGCAGCCCATTGTTGATGAGCAAAATCCAAGGCAAGCGGTAGATGCCAGCCAAGGAGAATGCAAAGATCCTATGGATGAGCTCTTAAATCAAATGAAACTTTTGATGAATACCGTAGCTAGTTTAGCTTCAGAACAGTCTCGCATGTCTGCTATTCAAATGACTATGTCTGCTACGCAAGCGAATATTTCAACAACAGTTGAAAATTTGGCTTCGGAACAGTCCAAATGTCTGCTACTCAGACGAAACTGTTAGCTGAGCAAGTGACTATGTCTGCTGCTCAAATGAATATGTCAGCTGCGCAGATGGCTATTTCTGCAAATGTAGGAGCCATAGCTATGGAACAGGCAAATATAGTGGCTAAAGTAACAAATCTGAGCGCCACTGTGGGCAATTTAGTTACAGAACAGACAGAGTTATCTGAGAAAGTGAAGGATATAAACAATAAAGTGAATGAACTGCCCACAATGGGAAGATTTTGTTGAAGTATTAGCTGATGTGAGTACTTTGACAAATGAACAGATAGAAATCAGGAAGAAATAAATAGTATGAAGCAAACCCATGAAGAATTTCCGATCAAAATAAACAGTGTAAACAGTGAAATTGAAACCGTGCGGAGGGGAGACAGTGAACGGTAGAAGTATAGGTACAAAACCTGGCCTCAACAGTAACAGAAATAGCGTCTGGATGTGAAGGGCGAATGGAATGAAAGTTCCAAGAAAAAAACCGGCAGTTTAAGCAAAGATTAGACAACTGTGATATTGTCTGTTGTTTGGTATCAAGGAAGGTAGAGAATATAGTGAGTGAAGGTCTACCGTTACCTCGGCAAATAGGTCACGAGTTGAAGGACGTTCAAGAGCAGATAGGAACTGAGTTCCAAAGATGGAAAGGAAAAGTTACACAGAATTTGCAAACGTGCACTCAAAGGATAGAAGAACTGCGGGGATACAAGCCCAAACAAACAGACGTATGGAAGTAATTCACCTATGAGTGATTATATAGACAAATGGATAATTTTCATCAAAGCAATACAAATAATGGTTATAACAATGGAGAAACTGTATGGAACAGCAGAATAATGGAAGGAGCCGAACAGAAGCGATTTGAAAGGAGGTACAATTCTGTATATAATGACTGTAGAAACTGAGGGCAAAGTAATCAAACCATATAAGAAGTGAGGCCAAGGCCCAAAAATAATCAAGCATGGTGAGAACAACCACAGTGCCAATATCAGCGATCTTTGCCGAAATATTAGACATGCCTATCAGAGTAATCTTGGATACCAGAGCTGCAATAAATGTGATCTCCAACAATTTATTTGAACAGCTATCCCAGAAGACAGAGTTATTGACATTGCCAATATGAAATTGTAAATCATTGGAACCTTCAGTACCCACCTGCAACCAGTCTGGATACAACTTTGCTAGACGTAAGAATAGGAAATACAGCGATAAGCTGCATGTTCCAAGTAATTTAAAAATTAATACAAAATTGTATCATCGGGTTAGAGACTATGAGGGAGAACGACTTAAAAACAGACTTCTCGTCCAGTAAAGTCAGTTTTTGTGATAAAAGGGAAACGGTACAAGTTGATCTGATCAAGGAAGAAAGGAGCATTGGAAATTACTGTCCTGAGCATGGTATTAAGCTCATTAGAAAAGAATGGAGATGTAAACATACAGAAGAAGTAAAGGAAAGCAAGATACTTGGGACAGCAGAACAAATGGAAGAAAAGGCTTTGATGATGGATTGGAAAATGGACAAAATGATCAATCAGTAGATCTTTTGGAGAAATATATCCAGGTTTTTGAAGAAAAGCCAGGAATTATTAAGGGATTTACGTGCCATTTGGAGGTGTTTCCTCATGGGGTGTATTGTAATAAATCATATAAGTGCTATTAAGGATTTTCCCTCGCCTAGGGATAAGAAACAACTTAAGGCATTTTTGGGTTTAGCCTCATTTTTTTGACGGTTCATAGAAAACAAAGTTATGAATGCAGAGCCATTAGTAAATTTGCTAAGAAAGAATGTTTCCTGGCAATGGACAAATGGCTATCAGTATGCATTTGAGCAAATCAAATACGCTATGGTAAATGTGAAATTTTTGCATCATCCAGGTATGGACTTAGATTTTTGCTTGATGACAGATTCTTCAAATGTTGGATTAGGATCTTGTCTTTTCCAAATTAAGACAATTAATGGTCAACCCTAGTTCTGCCCGATAGCTTTTGCAAGTAGAGTATTGTCGAGTTGTGAAAGAGTACACAAGATGCGTTCCATAAGTAATGTGACCAAATTCATAAAAAATCATTTATTGAATATATTCGTACAAGTAATCAAAAATTTTTAAAATAGCACTCTCTTGCATGGATACACTTTTGGAGGTGGTGTTTCCATGCTTGGAAGACATCCTGGAATGCCTGGAATGTCCTTTAGAGCTGATGTAACATGCCCCTGGATGCTTTCAACCGTGTCCCAATGTTTTACTTTCATGACTCCTTTTAACTGAGGAAACAAAAAAAAAAGTCAGCAGGAGCCAGGTCAGGACTGTGGGGAGGCTGGGGAGCCAATGGGGGTCTTGGTCCTGGGCAGGAAGTCGTTGACAATGAAGGCGCTGTGACTCGGTGCGTTGTCAAGGTGAATTTTCCATGTGTCCTTGATGTCGCTTTGGCAGCGCAAGACCCACCTTTTCAGTCTTTTGTGCACTTACAAGTAGAAAGCTAAGCTCACTGTCGTCCCAGTAGGAATGAACTCATGGTGGACAATGTCTCTGATGTCAAAGAAGACAATGAGCATGGTTTTGATACTGGACTTGCTCATGATTGCCTTCTTGGGATGGGGTGGGGTGGCAATGGTGTGTGCCACTCTGAACTCTGCCTTTTTGTCTCAGGGCCGTACTCAGAATCCACGACTCATCACCAGTGATAACTGAGTTTAAAAAATGAGGATCATTTTCACATATTTCCAACATTTCTTGGAACCGAAGCACTCGCATGTGCTTGTGTTCGTTGGTCAACACTTTTGGGATGAGTTTGGCACACACCTTTCTCGTGTTCAAATCTTCGGTCACAATGTGGAAAACGGTTGTTTTTGACATGTTTAGAGTTTGTGCTATCAATTGAAGGCTCAGCCGTCTGTCTGAGTTCAAACAATTGTGCACACTTGTCACATTTTCGTCGACTCATGCGGCTGATGGCCACCCACTGCGAGGTTCGTTGCTGACCTCCTCTCGGCCCTCCATGAACGACTTGTGTCATCGGAAAACTTGTGATTTGGAGAAGCAATCAGCCCCAAAGGCATGCTGAAGTAATGGAAATGTTTCGGTGGCAGACTTCTGAAATTCAACGCAAAATTTGATGGCGTACCGTTGCTCTACAGAATTATCCATTGTGCCATGTTACATAAACTCAAAACGGAGTTGACGGGAATGCACACCTTACTCTCCGGCAGCTCGCAGCCGAATGAGAGAAAAATCGTTTTGAAGCTAACACCTTCATCCACTTATCCCAGCCGGTTACAACACGCTGTGGTGTACTGTTGCTTCAGAAAAAAAATTGGTCATATTACTTATGGAACGCACTCTGTATACCATGACTGAGCTGGAAGCATTAGCTGTAGTTTGGGCTTTCAAGAAGTTCCATTATTCCTCATATGGAGCACAAACAATAGTCTATTGTGATCACCATGCCCTCAGCTACTTGCAGTTGTGCAAGGTGCTAACACCGAGATTATCACG
The DNA here is from genome assembly GCF_023864275.1 of Schistocerca cancellata. Taxonomy (NCBI): domain Eukaryota; kingdom Metazoa; phylum Arthropoda; class Insecta; order Orthoptera; family Acrididae; genus Schistocerca; species Schistocerca cancellata. The sequence goes on from NC_064626.1 coordinate 304,821,990, forward strand.
GTGGGCAATGGCGTTACAGGAGTATTGATTTTACGTATGATATATTAAAGGAAAGAACAATCCAATTGCAGATACTCTATCTAGGCTGCCAGAAGGATTAGAGGAGGATGTAGATACACTGTCTGTCAGCTTCTTGGATGTATAAGGGGCGTTCAAAAAGCAATTAGCTGGAGGCGTAATTACAGAAACCAATACCTGTATGTTAGCGGTATTGACCCTGGTTGTTGAGACACCTGTCCCACTGTGACACAAGGCAGTTAATGGCTATCTCATAAAATTCCCAGGGCTGTGATGTTAACCAGTTCCGAGCGTACAGATGGACGTCGTCGTACACACAAGTTCAGGAAAGGTTATGCTGTCATTCTTCTTTGACCCAAGATGGCCCCCTTCTGATTTACTTCCTGCAGCACGGGACAACACTGAATGCCCAGTGTTACTTGCAAACCTTGACCACCCTTCGCCAAGTGATCAAATCAAAACGAGCAGGTAATCTCATACGTGGGGTCATTCTGCTACACTCCTGCACAAATTCAAATGGGACGTTCTCGCCCACCCTTCATACAGTCTCCCTGTGATTACGCCATCTTTGGTCCCCATAAAAAGGCTCTGAGGGGCAAACAATTCTCCTCGGACGGGGAATTTTATGAGACAACCATTCACCGCCTTGTGTCACAGTGGAACAAGTGTTTCACCAACCAGGGTCAATACATCTAACATACAGGTACTGGTTTCTGTAATTATGCCTCCAGCTCACTTCTTTTATAACACCACTTATATTTACAAAATGTGAAGTTATATCCAATGAAAACCATAACAAGTAAAACCATCTTAAGAAAATTATTGCTGGAATATAAACTCCAAGTAAGGAAACCACAAGCTATTTATCAGATAATAGCAGTAACTGTACCTCATATGCCTGGATGAACACAGTGGAGCAAAATGGAATTAAACAAATACTAACATCATCAAGATATAATCCACAAGCGAGCTGAACGGAGAGTGTTTTTCACAAGCTAAATCGATTTATGAGGACATATTGTCCAAATAGTCTTAACATGGTGGATAGAATACCGCTTACTCAATGCGTTTCACACCAGAGGAATTAACGTTTCAAAAGGAACAAAGGAATGAGTGGGTGAATAATCTATCAAAGATGCCACATGATAAGCCCACTTGGGAAGAAAAGATTAAGTTGGCTTTAGTGAAGATGGCCGAAAAGGCCAGAAAGAGAAAGGTAAAATGTGACAGTAAGTTAATGAAAGTAGAAACTTTTGCTGTGGGGAATAGAATGTTGTTGCACACTCATCCACAGGCATATTTATTGAAGAAGAGGAGCAAGAAACAGCAATTGTTATTTGTTGGACCATTTGAAATAATGATTGCACATCGTGAGGCATATCTATTGGCCTACCCGGGAAAGGTGAAGGGACTCTATCCTCACCATGATATCAAAAAGTACTTTGCAAAGTGAAAATTAGAATTAGTCCAGTCTCTAGTAAATATTGTATACATTAAGGAGATTTTATGTCACTGAGTTTTTAGGTGGAGGTAGCTTTAGTTAGATATGTAAGTGTATTGATATTTGTCTTCAGCAGAACCACAGAAGGAGCGCTGATGCTGACTGTACACATTTATGTGTATATGAATAACTTTTGTGTTTATTTCCAGAACGAATTTTAATTTTGTATGTGTTCATGTTCTAGATTAAGCATAAAGAGTAATGTAGTTCAGGAGCGATAGTGTCAGTAATTATGGTTCATCCCATATTTTGACGGGAAATGACTCCAAGTAGCTCTGGACATTGAACTTCACACAGTTCTCTGAGAAGTATGCTAAGGCAGAATAATTTTCTGGGGATACTAGACACCAAAGAGCAGGGGTGTGCCTGTGATCTTGTGGTTGGCTTTACTACAATTAGGTGGACCTTTGCTATATAACCAAATTTTCAGAGCTATGTAAAAGGCAAACTAACGGTGGCTGAGATGAGTTATGTTAGATTCGGATGCTAGCGAGAAATTATCATGTATTAGTGGTTAAATGTTTGTATTACTTGAGCAAATGACACTTCCAGTGAAGCAAGCTAAGTAATATGACACTGTACAGAAGGGAATTATTTGTTGTTGTTGTTGTGCTCTTTAGTCCAGAGGCTGATTTGATGCAGCTCTCCATGCTATTCTATCCTGTGCAAGTTTCTTCATCTCCAAGTACCTACTGCAACCTACGTCCTTCTGAATCTGCTTAGTGTATTCATCTCTTGGTCTCCCTCTACAATTTTTACCCTCCAAGCTTCCCTCCAATACTAAATAGGTGATCCCTTGATACCTCAGAACATGTCCTACCAACTGATCCCTCCTTGTACTCAAGTTGTGCCACAAATTATTCTTCTCCCCAATTCTATTCAATACCTCCTCATTAGTTACGTGATCTACCCGCCTAATCTTCAGCATTCTTCTGTAGCACCTCATTTTGAATGCTTCTATTCTCTTCTCGTATAAAATAGTTATCGTCCATGTTTCACTTCCATACACAACTACACTCCATAAAAATACTTTCAGAAAAGACTTCCTCACACTCAATGTTAACAGATTTCTCTTCTTCAGAAAGGTTTTCCTTACCATTGCCAGTCTACATTTTATATCCTCTCTATTTCGACCGTCATCAGCTATTTTGCTCCCCAAATAGCAAAACTCATTTACTACTTTACATGTCTCATTTCCTAATCTAATTCCCTCAGCATCACCTGATTTAATTCAACTACATTCCATTATCCTTGGTTTGCTTTCGTTGAAGTTCATCTTATATCTTCCTTTCATGACACTGTCCGTTCTGTTCAACTGCTCTTTCAGGTCTTATACTGTTTCTGCCAGAATTACAATGTCATTGGCAAACCTCAAAGTTTCTATTTCTTGGATTTTAATTCCTACTTCAAATTTTTCTTGTTTCCTTTACTGCATGCTCAACATACAGATTGAATAACATCAGGGATAGGCTGCAATTTTGTCTCACTCCCTTCCCAACCACTGCTTCCCTTTCACGCCCCCTCAACTCTCATAACTGCCATCTGGTATCTGAACAAATTGTAAATAGCCTCTCGCTCCCTGTATTTCACCTCTGCCACCTTCAGAATTTGAAAGAGAGAATTCCAATCAAAATTGTTAAAGCTTTCTCTAAGTCTACCAATGCTAGAAATGTAGATTTAGCTTTACTTAATCTTCCAAGTCATAGGGTCAGTATTGCCTCACATGTTACAACATTTCTACAGAATCAAAATGGATCTACCCCAAGGTCGGATTCTACCAGTTTTTCAATTCATCTGTAAAGAATTCTTGTTAGTATCTTGCAGCCGTGACTTATTAAACTTATTGTTGTTATTTTCACACCTGTCAATGCCTACTTTCTTTGGGGTTGGAATTATTACATTCTTCTTGAAGTCTGAGGGTATTTTACCTGTCTATACAAGTTGTTCACCAGATGGAAGAGTACTGTCATGGCTGGCTCTCCCAAGGCTACCAGTAGTTCTGATGGAATGTTGTCTACTCCCAGGGCCTTGTTTCAACTTAGGTCTTTCAGTGCTCTATCAAATTCTTCACGCAGTATCGTATCTCCCATTTCACCTTCACCTACATCCTCTTCCATTTCCATAATACTGCCCTCAAGTATATCGGCCTTGTATAGACCCTTTATGTACTCCTTCCACCTCTCTGCTTTCCCTTCTTTATTTAGAACTGGTTTTCCATCTGAGCTCTTGATATTCATACAAGTGGTTATCATGTCTCCAAAGGTCTCTCTAACTTTTCTGTAGGTAGTATCTATCTTACCCCTAGTCATATATGACTCTACATTCTTATATTTGTCCTCTAGCCATCCCTGCTTAGCCATTTTGCACTTCCTGTTGATCTCTTTTTTGAGACATTTTTTTAAATTTCTTTTCAACTGCTTCATTTACTGCATTTTTATATTTTCTCCTTTCATCAATTAAATTCAGTAGCTCTTCTGTTACCCAAGGATTTCTACTAGCCCTCATCTTTTTACCGACTTGATCCTCTGCTGCCTTCACTATTTCGTCTCTCAAAGCTACCCATTCTTCTTCTATGGTATTTCTGTATCCTCGACTGAAATTTCTGAATTTAAATTACTATCTTCTTGTTCAGTTTTTCAAAACTAGATATTGCAGAGAAGATGGGTGGTGTCGTCGTTCTCGCATGGAAACTGGTCTCTGCAGGGCTCTGGTCTCAAATAATGACTCTCTCCCCCACGACTGCAACCGGGATGCATAGTCGATGGATCGGGATCGAGTTGTCCCTCATGGTGGACCAGGTGGTTACAGGCTCACATTGGGATCAGGAATGGAATGTGGTGGACATGAAACAGAATGACAAGTATGAGCCTTCTGACCCCTTACTCTGAATTTCTTCTTGGCCCTGAAATTGTTAGTACTTTGGCATGCTAACATGTTTCTGCACTGGCATGTTAGATTAGGATCGAATTTTTCTTTACTCAGAGTCCATATCTGCCCCTGGAAATGTCTCAAAATTTAAAACCTGGTTCCTAAATCTGTGTCTTACCATTATATAATCTATTTGAAACTTCCCAGTGTCTCCAGGCCTGTTCCATGTATACAACCTTCTTTCATGATTCTTAAACCAAGTGTTGGCCATGATTAACTTATGCTCTGTGTAAAATTCTACCAAGCGGCTTTCTCTTTCATTCCTTGGCCCCATTCCATATTCATCTACTACTTTTTATTATCTTCCTCTTCCTACTATTGAATTCCAGTTCCCCATGATTATTAAATTTTTGTCTCCCTTAACTATCTGAATAATTTCTTTTATCACATCATACATTTCTTCAATCTCTTCATCATCTGCAGATTTAGTTGGCACATAAACTTTTACTACTGTGGTAGGAGTGTCTACCTTGCCTACAATAACGTGTTCACTATGCTGTTCATAGTAGCTTATCCGCTCCCCTATTCTTTTTATTCATTAATGAACCTACTCCTGCATTAACCCTATTTTATTTTGTATTTATAACCCTGTATTCACCTGACCAGAAGTCTTGATCCTCCTGCCATCGAACTTCACTAATTCCCACTATATCTAACTTTAACCTATCCATTTCCCTTTTTAAATTTTCTAACCTACCTGCCCAATTAAGGGATCTGACATTCCATGCTCCGATCTGTAGAATGCCAGTTTTCTTTCTCCTGATAACGATGTCCTCTTGAGTAGTCCCCATCCAGAGATCCAAATGGGGGACTATTTTACTTCCAGAATATTTTACCCAAGACGACGCCATCATTATTTAACCATACAGTAAATCTGCATGCCCTCAGGAAAAATTGCAGCTGTAGTTTCCCCTTGCTTTCAGCCATTCACAGTACCAGCACAGCAAGACCATTTTGTTTAATGTTACAAGATCAGTCATCATCCAGAATGTCACCCCTGCAACTACTGAAAAGGTTGCTGCCCCTCTTCAGGAACCACACATTTGTCTGGCCTCTAAACAGATACCCCTCCATTGTGGTTGCACCTACAGTATGGCTATCCATGTTGCTGAGGCATGCTAGCCTCCCCACCAATGGCAAGGTCCATGGTTCATGCGGGGGGAGGAGAGGGGGGGGGGGATGATGATGATGATGTTTGGTTTGTGGGGCGCTCAACTGCGTGGTTATCAGCGCCCGTACAATTTCCCAACCTTTGCTCAGTCCAACCAATTTCGCCACTTTCCTGGATGATGATGAAATGATGAGGACAACACAAACACCCAGTCATCTCGAGGCAGGTGAAAATCCCTGACCCCGCCGGGAATCGAACCCGGGACCCCGTGCTCGGGAAGCGAGAACGCTACCGCGAGACCACGAGCGGCGGACATGGGGGGGGGGGGGGGGGGGGGGGGGGGGGGGGGGGGAATATGTGACTGATTAAATTACACGTGAAGTTATTGAAATATAGGCGCAGTGTAATTGTGCATGCCCATGGACAACCTGTGACTGTTGATAGGGTACAACCAATGCTCCATAATTAGGAACATTATGAGAATCCATATTGTTTTGAGAGTGATCCACGGTGTAATTCGATGAAAACAGGATATAAAAACAGTGACATTTAACAGAAATGTTTGAAATATGAAAGAATGGCGAAAAGTGAACAAAGAAAAACTCAATCTGAATCTAACATGCCAGTACAGAAACATGTTAGCATGCCAATCTACTAACAGTTTCAGGGCTAAGAAGAAATTCAGAGTAAGGAGTCAGTCATTCAGTTTCATGTCCACCACATACCATTCCTGATCCGGATGCGAGCCGTCCACCACAGGGGAAAACCCAATTCCGATCCATTGACTACGCATCCCGGCAGCAGTCGTGGGGGAGAGAGTCATCATTCGAGGCCAGCCTGCCCTGCAGCACTCAACTTCCCTGTGAGAGCGACCAATCTCATCCAGCTTCTCTGCAATATCTAATTGTGAAAAACTGAACAAGAAGATTGTAATTTAAATTCAGAAAATTCAATCAAGGATAAGAATTACAGTACCAAAATGCGAAATGGGTATTGGAAACCAGGTTGGCTGACCTTACTCCCGGTTTTCCATCGTTTCTCGTGGAGGCTCTGGCCAGATTGGGAGATCCGAAATCTAAAAAGGCCATGGCCCTACCAATCACCTGTTGTCAACAGTGTTTGTTAAATGTAGTCCAACCTGGAGTAAGGATAGGGAATGATACCTGATAGCAGTCATTTATGAAATTAGGCTATCAAGTGAATTTTTATGTGAAGTTAAAGTGAACACAATGCGGTTGAGAAAGTAATGCATACAGCTAGCACAGAGTGGGTTCGCGAAACATTGTAAAAAAAATTTTGCTCTCATGGGGGGAGGGGGGGGGGGGGGCAATATTGAAACAACATAATGTACAGAATATGATACATCCGAGAGAAAACAATTGTAATTACATAGGGGAAAATTTAGGCAGAATATTTGATAGAGAAACTGCTTCAGAATACACTGCTTTCAACTTACGCACTGGCCGATTGTTCATTTATACTGCTCCAGCTCCTTAGCCAACATGCACATTTTTTATCTTACCTGATAGAGAGATTGCTGTATAATATCCCTTGGCTCGTACTAGTGGTTAGGAATCATGAATCGATCAGCTGGTCGGTTGAATGACCTTCCTATTCCAGAATGAGATTTTCACTCTGCAGTGGAGTGTGCGCTGATATGAAACTTCCTGGCAGATTAAAACTGTGTGCCCGGCCGAGACTCGAACTCGGGACCTTTGCCTTTCGCGGGCAAGTGCTCTACCATCTGAGCTACCGAAGCACGACTCACGCCCGGTCCTCACAGCTTTACTTCTGCCAGTATCTCGTCTCTTACCTTCCAAACTTTACAGAAGCTCTCCTGCGAAACTTGCAGAACTAGCACTCCTGAAAGAAAAGATACTGCGGAGACATGGCTTAGCCACAGCCTGGGGGATGTTTCCAGAATGAGATTTTCACTCTGCAGCGGAGTGTACGCTGATATGAAACTTCCTGGCAGATTAAAACTGTGTGCCCGACCGAGACCTGAACTCGGGACCTTTGCCTTTCGCGGGCAAGTGCTCTACCATCTGAGCTACCGAAGCACGACTCACGCCCGGTCCTCACAGCTTTACTTCTGCCAGTATCTCGTCTCCTACCTTCCAAACTTTACAGAAGCTCTCCTGCGAAACATTGTAAACAAAATTTCGCTCCCATGGGGGGAGGGGGCAATATTGAAACAACATAATGTACAGAATATGATGCATCCGAGAGAAAACAATTGTAATTACATAGTTCTGCAAGTTTCGCAGGAGAGCTTCTGTAAAGTTTGGAAGGTAGGAGATGAGATACTGGCAGAAGTAAAGCTGTGAGGACCGGGCGTGAGTCGTGCTTCGGTAGCTCAGATGGTAGAGCACTTGCCCGCGAAAGGCAAAGGTCCCGAGTTCGAGTCTCGGTCGGGCACACAGTTTTAATCTGCCAGGAAGTTTCATATCAGCGTACACTCCGCTGCAGAGTGAAAATCTCATTCTGGAAACATCCCCCAGGCTGTGGCTAAGCCATGTCTCCGCAGTATCCTTTCTTTCAGGAGTGCAGTTCTGCAAGGTTCGCAGGAGAGCTTCTGTAAAGTTTGGAAGGTAGGAGACGAGATACTGGCAGAAGTAAAGCTGTGAGGACCGGGCGTGAGTCGTGCTTCGGTACCTCAGATGGTAGAGCACTTGCCCGCGAAAGGCAAAGGTCCCGAGTTCGAGTCTCAGTCGGGCACACAGTTTTAATCTGCCAGGAAGTTTCAAACCTTCCTATTGTTATTAGTTCAAAGTTAATATATATCACGAGGCATTGTAAGAAAATTCGTATGTGACTGGACTTTGTTGAGAGACAGGATAAGGAGAGGATGTGTACGAAGTGTGTACAATGAAACAGTCATTGTTGGCCACCATATTGTATAATTGGTTTCTTTTTTAATTCACAAGCAATACGTAACGTTAATGTGGAGTTTAGTAACAGCCATAATACAATCTGGTGCATTTCAAAGGTAATTTCACGCGTATTTATTTTTGATCAACAGATTCAGTGATGAACTGTAATGTACGACAAGCTTGTATACGACTTCAAACGTTTTGTGCTCGATGTTTGCTGTAGAACCTGCTTCAATAACATGGTCTAAAGCATAGAGAAAGTTTTCTCTGCTAAAATAAACCCATTTCACTTGCAGACAATCATCGAATGACCAAATGTGAATGGTAGTATCCCAATTCGAGAAGATCCTACAGAAGTTTTTTTTTTCTCTTACATTTCAAGAATTTTACAGGCAACTGTCGGAGTCAGTAGCTGCTTCTACAGCATGAGACTAACATTGTCAGGCGACCGTTGGAGTCGGCAGCTGCTTTTACACCACGAGAGTAACTTGTCTATGTGTAGGAAAGTACATACGCTGTGGAAATAGTCAACACCACTCTGGAAATTGATATTGTCCTTCACATACATACAAACAGAGACACTACACACACTAGTTCAATAACAATGAGTTTAATATAGATGTGAGTATAAGCAACGTTGGGGGAAAGATTTTCACCACCAGTATTTAGTCAACAAAGAGGGGAAGTGGTGGCATAAAATTCCTGATCATCAGACTGTGGGCCACAGTTCTGTGTCAAACTGCACACATTTTTACATCATTTCATTATGAGAGGGTATCTGGAACTCTTGATGGTGTCAAGCTGACAGGTGGTATCAGACGCCTCCATTTACCCGCCTATTTCATATGGCTAATGGTATGATAACCTCTGGTAATTAAACACTGTCAAGAAAAGATGCAGTTACCTGTTGAAATTCAAAGTAGAAAACATGTACCCTATCTACTGCTCTCTCACTGAGTGTTTAGAAACAGCTGTTGACACAGCCTCTTGCGTTCCCATCATATCACATAGTGTGCGTTGCCAACATTGCCTCGCAAAACAAGTTAATAACTGCACTGCCCATGTTAAGACTCTAAAGCCATCACACTTTTGAGATTGTCGCAATTTTGAATTTGCCTTTCAGAAGGTGACAGCAATTTTTGAGCAACTGAAAATGTTACACAGAGATAATAAATTTGTTTATAAGATAACCTGTTTGTGTGGTAAATACAGTTACCAATACATGCAACATTCAAATACTTTCTCTTTACCATAGCTTACAACAAGGTTGCAGATACTTTTATTTTCAGCTCTTTCAGACTCCCTGGTTACTCTGTATCACACACTTTACCATATACTTTTACCTTATTTTTTGAGTTACTGTAGAAGTTCAAAGAGGAAGATTAGCACAATTATTACATGACTGACATCATGATTTGTGAGCATGAATAAAATAAAATTTAAAAAAATATAAAAGCAACACACAACTGTATTAAGCTTAAAAATTACCTTTGCATGCCAAGGTACCCTTGTCCTGAATAAGATACCAACATTGCAACTTTTTTTCTTTTTACTCTCTCTTTCTCAGTGAGATGTCTTTTTACATTTGGTTGAGGATCATCTTCATCTAAAGCTCTCTTTCTAGTTTCCAGTGCCTCTGTCTTCTCCGTATCTGCTGCAATATGGTCACTCATCTTAAGAAATTGGTTCCAAATTCCTGACCTATTCCCTAGAACTGTTATAAATATTATGATAAGTTCATAAATTAATGAAAGCTGTTATTATATAGATCCAGAGCATATTATAACCAATTAGTAATATTCTGTAAAAGTTTTTGTAAAGTTCAGTGCAGAAATCCAAAGTGCAAAAGCTGATACTCATTAGGCCAGAAGATGGTTTGAAGACAAAAAAATTCTCTTTCTGTCAAACCACTGTGTGCACAATATTCAGACACGAGTGAATCCTAAACTGAGTACTTTGAGGTAAGGCACAAGTGGTCAGAAATACTTGTTTCAGGCACAACAATACGAACATATGAAAAAACATTTTTAAACTGCTTCAGTTGTTATAAACAATGATGTTGATGGAACTAGCTTCCTAAATTATACACAATCATTTGCAAGCTACTTCTGTATTGCATAAGCCACTGTAAGTTGTGTGGCAGATGGTATACAATGTAGCAGACCTGTTTTGCACCCTTTCCCTCATCACCTACAGATGGCTTGTGAAGAGAAAGACTGTTGACAGTCCCCAATTTCTCTAATTTTACCACCGTGGTTGTTATGTTAGGTGTATGTCAAAGGAAGTAAGACATTTTGTTTTGGAATGTAGGATCTTAAAAGTTTTGAGTATGGCTCTCCATGGGTACAATGCGCTTCACACTATGTCTACCATTGCAGTTTGCTAGGCATTTCACTGACATTTTCACACTTCTTAGAAATTTTTACACTAGGTTTGTATTAGGTTAGGATTCACACCATTAAACACTACTCAAGGATTTGTGGAGCAAGAGTTTTGTAAGGCACTTTCAAATGAATCTAAGTATTAGATTAGATTGGATTCAGTTCTCGTTCCACAAACCCAAAAAATGAGATGATTCTCGTGGATGTGGAAAATTTCAGAAAGTATAACATAAAAAATGTAAAACATTTGAATATAATACTTACTACCCTGATCATTTGTCAAGAGATTGTCAAAATAGGTGAATACATTACAGTAAACTGGAACTGCTAATATTTACAGAATTAGTATGCTGTCAGAATGAAACATTGTTATGCACTTTTAATACATTTATGAAACACAAAATACCTAAATTTGACTGTTGTGGCCCAGTGCTGTCAAAACTTGAAATCTAACAGACATTTTTAATTAAGCTGGTCTAACAATCCCTGCTAAGATATTCATCTGTAGAGTAGAGGGAGTTGCCTATCAAAAAGTCTTTCACACTCTGTTTAAACTATGATTTATCTGAAACCAAGTTTTTAATGGTTGCTGGCAATTTGTTGAAAATGCATGTTCCTGAATATTCGACCTCTTTTCAGACCAATGCAAGTGATTTTAGGTCTTTGCATACATTGTTCTTATTCCTACTATTGATGCAATGTATTGAAATATTGGTTGGAAATAGAGATATATTACTTGCATTTCATTAAGGAATAAATATACTGAGAAGCAGTGGTTGGAATACAAAGTTCCTTGAACAGGGGTCTCCATGATGTTCTTGACTTTACTCCACAAATTATTCTTATTACACGCTAAAAACTTTTGTTCAGATTGGCGAGTTACTGCAGAATATGATCCTGTATGACATAATAAAATGTAAGTTAGCAAAGTATGCAAGTTTTTTTATATTTATACATCCTACATCTGACATCATTCCCACTGCAATTACAGTGTGGCAAAATTCTGTGGCATGTCCTTCCCAGTTGAATTTATTATCAAGTTGTAATCCCAGAAATTTAACACTGTCAACCTCTTTGATCTGCATGTCTTCATATCTTATACACATGCTGGAAGGAAATCTCTTATATGTTCTGAACTGTATATAGAAGGTCTTTTCAAAGTTTAATGGCAATGAATTAGTTTTAAACCATTTATTAATGTCAGTGAAAAATTGAGCAGCAGCTATTTCTAAATCTGTACTTTACTTACTACTTATTGCAAAGTTTGGATCGTCTGCAAGCAAAACAAACTTAGCATCTGGTAATGTAACAGACGTGAGGTCATTAATGTACACACAAAAAAAGCAACGGACCCAAGATGGAACCTTGAAGAATGCAATATGTAATCAATTCCCAATCTGATGAAGACTGACTGCTTACTGCACAGGTATTTAGCAACAACACCATTTCTGTCTTCCGCATACCTACATTCATGAAGTTATTACACCTTAATTCATTCCAGAAACATACTCCTAAGATATCTGATTCTTGTGTTGTAATGATGAGTTCAACTAGAAGTACGGGACATTTGTCAATATGAGTTTGGAATAAAATACAGAACAACTTTCCCGTTGACATTATTTCAAAAGAAGGTTGTTCACATAAATCTCCTACGCTTAAGATAAGACTTGAAACAAAACAAAAAAATAGTAAAAATTTGCAGAACAAACGATTACCGAAAGTTAGACAATAAACTATACAATGAGCGGTGTGGAAATACTCTGGCGGTGGCTTTCAAATGTCACAATACAGTACACTGACCTGCGGAAACAATGTGCAAGGGAACTGTATAGAATAAAATTTAACCCAGGCAAGAAACGAGGATCCAAATCAGTGCCCGAAAAATAATTTTTGTTTGTCCTTGCAAGGCTTCGTAACTGAAAGAAAATAGAATGAAATTTCTTTTTGGAAAGTTTCGGCCTTGCACCAGCACAACTGTGTTTGCTCAAGGTGGAACCTGTCAAAAGCAAATTTTATTTGCAGGCATACGCGGCCACAAGCGGGTGCTTCAATCTCATGATGAGAAAATAAATGATTTTTAACATTTATTTATAAGCCTACACAAAAATCTGTGGCGAGAATGCTCAAGGTGAAACATATTGCTTACATAAACTTGAAAAGACACTGTAGTACTTATGAGAAGCATAAATCATACGTAACATGAGGGTAAATACACAAACACAACACACCACACGGGCCGAATTGCTTGTCAACAAACGCTAACTATCGACATCTCGTTGACGATCGATAGCCGTTCTCTCGATAGTTCCTTATGCCGTAGTTCACATTCATGATATCAGTCGATATATGTTCTACCAAGGACGTTAAAATAAAGGGAGATGTTGTAGAGACTTGCTGTTAGAGCAAACTGGTTGTCAAATACTCTAGTGCGTAGCTGCAGATTTGACAAACTATTCTCAACACGTACGAACAAAGTTTGTCAGTTTAACCTCACCCTGTAGCACACGCTGTTCGTTTTTGTTAGTATTTTGGCTGTAGTGATAGTGGCCAGAAATGATGATAAAGCATTTCTTACATTGCTCTGACACTGTGTTTATGCAGAAAATGAAAATCAGACGCTATTCCAAGGACTAGTTTACAAAGAGAAGTAAATGAAAACCTGCTAATGGAAATGTTACACTACAAACCTAAATGTTACACGTTTATGTGGCTGGACTGTGAAACTTTTAATAACTTATTTAGAGTTACTTCGCCATCACTTTAAAATAGAATACACAATTGTACAAAACTATTTCTTCTCTGCTTGGTTCTCTAATGGCAGTTCGTTAAATACCACGACGTGGGAATGCGAGGACTATTTGGAAAGCAAAGCCCAATCGGACGCGAAATGGAAGCCACACTGAAAAATCCAATGAAGCTTTGCATAGATGTTCTGATCGCACAGTGAGCGCGTAAAGATGCCTAGAATGCCATGTAGCCCACATAACATAACTGTCATGCGTTTTCCTCATGACAATTCTCGTCTGCATACTATAGAGGCAATGAAGATGCTATTGCAGCATTTTCGGTGGGTAGAGTTTGATCACACGATACAGCGCATAATATCTTCCACTTGAGTTTCATCTCTGCTCACATCAACCGCTGGCATAGTGTCTCCAGATTGGGAGTTTTTCATGCAAATTTGGGGGAAAACAATTTGTTTTTAGGTAACTTTTGGAGAAACGAAAATTTCGGCAAAATTTGGGAAGTATTTTTTTTTGCGTAGCCATACTATCATACCACTCTACTACATCTCTTATGTTTTAGTTGAAATAACACATATCTAGTTTTATAAATATGCTCACACTCTCTCTATCTCTCTCCCCAAATCAGTCAATACATCTTTTCTTTTTTCGTCTCTGGTGTTTGGTATTAGCTTCATATTGATGGCTGCAAGATATAAATACAAGTGTAGCACATATCGATGTCATGGGATGTTCAAAAATTGCTAGTCGAAGCTACCAGCCCATACAATGAATTATACAAATTTTTATGTCTCCCTTAAGAAACTAAAGATATATTGATGATTATGATTTACAGCTTTGTCGGTGTGAGATATAGCAAGCAATGATTTCGACCGACATTTGACAAGTGGTTGTCATTTCTCCAAACATAAGTACAATTCAGACTCTTCATTGTAGCACATTCCGTCCATTTCTGGCTCTTTCTTACATTCGCCAAAGAAGAAATTTGTTTTGAACACAGCTGCCGATAGATTCGGTTTTAGATGTACACGGTAGAGATTTTAAGAGTGTTTTGTTTGTTGTTGTGTTCGCTGGTGCTGTGATTTCTGGGATATATTAATTGATATAGAGGCTGTAGATATCTATTATCTAAACTATTTACCATGGGGAGATATCGTTCTGCATGGAAAGATGAACAATAATTTTTTGGTAAGTTTCTGAATTTCTAAGGTTTCTACATACTTCACTTAATGCAAACTAGACCTTCAGTCCTGTAAAAACAGCTATAAATAAACGATTTTCATTTTATTTTTAGAATTAGTGCAACTGTGACGAAATCACCCTGTAGGAAATCACATCATTCTGATACTGCTTATTGAGTGAGATCAGTGAGTACTTCATAGGCTGCTGAAGTGTGGAAGGTTGGTTTCCGGTTACTGGTTCATGTTTTATTTCATACTCAGTTGGCTCCGTGGCTTTTCATGTTGTTTTGTATGCCATTAAAATAAGAAGTAACTATGTATTAATAGCAACTCGAATGCTGGCGTTATGTGCTTATTTTTGTTTTGGTGTAATAATCTGATTCGCTCTCCAAAGGATCTGCGGACGCTAGGAGCAGATGATGCTGTCCAGTGGACCAAACCACACACCACGGGCCGACTGAAACACACATAATTCTTTACACCCTCGTTGGTCAGAAATGAGCAGCACAGTGCGGCCTTTTGTTGAGTCTGTGGTCCAGATTTCCGTGTTATCGTTTGGGGGCACTTTCTGCTTCCCTGGTGTTGCCTTTAGGTTGTCCTAAGATATAAGTGGCATTTTTTCGCGAAATTAAACACACATTACCTCTAATTTTTAGCTGTTTGACCTTAGTACCTCATATAATAAATGTTATTGCGATTTAATTATGGTAACATGTGCTGATTCAATGCCAAACATGAGACATGAAAATTTGTACTGAGTGTAGAAGAATTCTAGAATTTATTGTTTATTGGATAACTGAAATACCAATATGCCCAATGTGCCAATTTCTTACCATAATAAACATTATTTTTTAAATTCTCTTTTCATAGTTGGCTTTCTATGGTCAGTAAAAATATTGCAGTGCTATTTCATGTAATGAAACAAAAATTGCTCTTGTTGTTCCTCAACCATGTCTAAATGAACAAAATTTTGTACAGGGCTTAATTTCAGCGAGCATCTCCCTGGAAATTTATATTGCACTGGATGGAACCAGTCCACAGAGGAGATTTAAAATGGTGCACATATACCAAATCGCAATGTAACTGTAATTTACCACTTTGCCAGCACTGATGAATGTGACAATGGGCGACCAATGTGATGTGATGAAATATCTCCACTGTTGTTCATCGCTAAATGTTTTATTAATTAATACTGGACACAAGTTCACCAAGCAACTACAAGGCAACTGGTTGAACATTGCGACTGGCAGCGGTTGGAAATGTGTTCTCATAGTCATCAAAACTAACAACTTGGGCTGATATGTTGAGCAGAAATAGGGAGCATCATGAGACTGCTATGGGGACAGATGGTAGCACCTGTTGATTATATTAAATCTTTTTTATTTAGATTATAAGAAATTATGTTTTTAAAGACCTGAAATTCAGAACAGTCTTCTGTAAAATAAAAGAAAGGAAACCAAAAACAAAAAGATTTCTCATTGTAAGTTTTTTCAAAAGTTTTAAACACTCAAAAGTTGTGACTTTTATGTGCGAGTGGGGCAGGGAGGGCGGGGGGGAGAAGTTGAGTGGTTGAAGACGTGCGTTTGGGACAAGTGTCATCTAAAATTTCAATATTAAGCACTGGTCTTGCATCACTTTACCGTTCTTTAGCTGTATCGCTCACTGCCCTCAGTACTGAAACCTTATTTTTGGATACTGGAAAAAAGCGTTATTTTGCCACATAGTAAACCATCAGTGGATAGAAAGTGTTATCAGTTCTAACATGGTCGAATAATGACTTGCTTCTGACTTGAATGAATTTGTAGAGGCATTTTTCAAAAATAAAAAAGAGAAAGTCACATAAAATAATATTCTAAATGAAAACTAAAAAGACAACTTCTATATTTAATTATTTAACTTACAGCAGAATGGAACTCAAAAGTTCTTCCTTTGATGGGATGTAATGTTTACCACGTGCAGATAAATTCCCTTTCGTCAAATTTTGGTTCTCTTACACTTTATTTATTGGTTCATATCATTGTCAAACAGTGAAGCGCAGTGGTTAGACACTGGACTCGCATTCGGGAGGACGACGGTTCAATCCCGCGTCCGGCCATCCTGATTTAGGTTTTCCGTGATTTCCCTAAATCACTTCAGGCAAATGCCAGGATGGTTCCTCTGAAAGGGCACGGCCGACTTCCTTCCCCATCCTTCCCTAATTCGATGAGACCGATGACCACGCTGTCTGGTCTCCTTCCCCAAAAACAACCAACCAAACAGTGAAAAAAGAGAAAATTTATCAGTCAGACACCATAAATACTGCCCTTTCTTCTGCAAAGCTGCTTGTGTGATGCTTTTATCAATTTTTACACAAGTCTACCATTGGCTTCGGAAAGCAGAATCCTTGGTAGGTTGTGTTTACTGTTGAAACAGATTGAATTCATTTCTTGACACAGCATGTCACAATGAACAGGCAAATTTTTAAAGGTGTTACTGCCTCATCCTTGCTCATAATTTAGTATTGACCACAAACTAATGACATTTTACAGAATAAATAGCTGTCACCTATTATAGAACTTTGTCTATTGCAGCTGGAGGTCGAATCTAAAATTTTCTGTGTATCTCCATTTAAAAATATCACAGAAATACAATGCAAGCTTTTCTTTATTGGACTGTACATGTATTTTATGTTCATTGTTACTTTTCCAGTTATCTCAGAACTGTTTGAAGAGTGAAATATCAGGATTTGTTGCCACTTGATTGCGTTTTCTTCAAACACACTTTTTAACAACAATTCATACATGTTATGTTGGGAAGCAAAAATAACCAAATCTGTGTTGAATTTTTGTTGAAAAAACACATGGGTACAACTGATTAATCTATATGACTCATATTTGAAGCTCTAGTATCGCAGCAAAGAATTTGCACTTTGTTTTTGAGATGTCAGTCTACAACCATGTTACAAACAGCTTGTGCCTGTTGGTATCCTGAAGAACTTTCCAGCCTTGGCACAGCAATAAGATTCTTTTAGCCAAATATGAAGTAACTGTTTTAAGAAATTCTTCTTTTGATTTTCGATCAAGTAAAGCAGGTAACAGTGTGCCATCCCAGTGAACAGTAACATCATCTAGTACCTCGTTTTGACAATAACCGTTTATGGCTTCCACATGCTTCTTCCGCTATTCTGCACGAATTCTCTGAATCGAGAACTTACTTGTAGGAAATTCATCAGCATTACATCCAAGCATCTAAATGTGGCTTCAATCATAAACATTGAATCTTTCATATAAGTATGAAAGAGTGAGTGTTTATGCACCTATCTACTGCTAATTAATTCTAGAGTAATGAAATTTATCCACATAGTTGTTTTACAGGTTCCGAGATCTATGTTCTCGAACAGAGTTGGAAAATCTGACTGCAAAAGCATATCAATTTCACTAGAATCAGAAGATAAATCTTTTGTAACGGTTCATAAGATGATGTTGAAGGAGTTGGTTTGGAAAACTATTTAGCACGTCATTTTAGTTACTAGTTCTGAGCATGTACTCTCTTCTGTATTGGCCAGATTTTTGTCCACTCGATCTGAGTGAGCAGATCGACTTGTCTTCATTAATTGAAGCGTATTGGCGTGTGCAGTATCAAACAAATTACCTGAATTGTTGACAAATTCTTGACGGCACTGCTCAAACGTGTATTGGTACTTTTGTTACATTTTTTTGTAATTTCCTCCAAGCATCACACAACTAGACCAGCATATGATAGGCATACAGTGAGATTTGCAGTTCTATTGACAGCTAAGTCGCTTCACTGATATCATAAAATAAAACTGCCGAAACTTGTTATTAGAAAGCAATTTTGAGCCGTTTACTTGATGTTTTATGCCCCTACTTAAAACGTACACTTTTTAGAACTACTATGTTCAGAATATTAACTTTCAGATGGCACTTCCAGTCCTGAATCGGCAGAAGTCGGTAAAAGTTGGACGGCATCGGCGGATAATCACTCGATTTAGGCTGCAGCCGACATTATCTAGCTGACAGTAATGTTTGAGGTAGCCAGTGTCGTCTGCTGCGTTACTTTGTTGCAATTCAATGTATTTAGTGCTGTTTTCCTTCCTTGTGATAAGTGTACATACTTGCCGTAGTTAGAATATTTATTAAATGTGTCAATACGTATGACGATTTCAGTTCTGTTTGCAAAACAGTTTAGCTATTTTTTTACTTCCACACATGACTTCTGCTTTTGTGGAACCATGTAGCATAGTTTACGGTGGAACCACTGGAAGGGCAGCATACAGTTAAAACACTGTAATTCCACTGACATGTTCACCTATTGACCACAAACCGTTTACTGAGAACGTTAAATATGTTTACAAACAAGTCAGTGCAATATTGCGCCTTCGCCTTACTTAGCAAGTACTCACATGTATCCAGTACAAGTCGACACAGGTTACCGTGGTCCTACATTTACAAAATTTTATTTGCAATTGGTTTTAACTTTGTATAAAATAATTAATAGGATATGAGTTCAACAAAAACTTTTTGCGGTATCCTACTGGCCATGAAATAAAAGTTGTCTGTTTGTGGGTAATTACTATAAAGTCAATTTCAATATTTATTTAAGGGTGGTTCATATGTTCGAAAAGTGATGGAACCAAAGCGTTTTGCAAATAGTGCAAGTACAAGCACATAAAAAAGGTTTGTCTAACCTTACAAACTGTAAGAATCATTTACAGGCCTATAAATTTTCACAAGTCGATTGCAGAAACACAAAATTAACAACATTTTTATGAATATACTAAGCGAAAGAAAATTTACAGAGCAGAAAGTGGTGGCATTAGTTGTGGAGCGTTGCTTGGTATCAGCAGCAGACCATCTAGAAGATCTGTTGTCCGCTTTGGACAAGTCATCTACTGTTCTCAGTAGAATGAAATTACATCACACTAAATGTATGTCCACCGCTCGTGGTCTCACGGTAGCGTTCTCACTTCCCGAGCACGGGGTCCCGGGTTCGATTCCCGGCGGGGTCAGGGATTTTCACCTGCCTCGAGATGACTGTGTGTTTGTGTTGTCCTCATCATTTCATCATCATCCAGGGAAGTGGCGAAACTGGACTGAGCAAAGGTTGGGAAATTGTACGGGCGCTGATAACCACGCAGTTGAGCGCCCCACAAACCAAACATCATCATCATCATCACACTAAATGTATATGGCGTATTAATAATGTGATTTCACCATGGTTGCTTGTGGATCTCCGTGAAGACATTGACAACAATCCTTATTCGATGATAATAGATGAGAGTACAACTACTGACAACAAGAAGAAGTTGTGCATCTTAGTGTTATTTTAGTCAAAACACGAAAAGATAGCAACAACATTTTACAGTCTGTTGGAAATAGAAGGTGGTGATGCTGGTTCTGTAGCTAATGTGTTTAAAAAGCAAATAGCTATGACCTTGATTTAAATAAATTCATAGGTATAGGTGTGGCAGAGCTAATGTAATGACAGAAGAGCATCGTTCATTTTCTTTGACAGGAATCTCTGCCCCATCATACTACTGTCATATGTGTTGAAAGGTGGCTACACTGAGCCACAGCGCCAAAGATCGCGCCAGAGAGTATTGTTCCGCCGCCTCCACTGGCAGTGATTATTGAGACGTAGCGGCAAGCAGTTCTTACCGAGAAGTTGTGGTGGACACTGCTTGTCGTGAAGTCAGAGTGAGATGTGGTAGTGGAGAGTGTTGTTCCATGTTTTATGCAGTGGTTTGATGGGAGAGATAGCAGATGTTGTTCTAATGGAGATATTGTAATGGTCAGAGTGCATTTCGTCAATATATATGGAGGTATTTTCTTTAATTCTTTTATTCTTTCAGTGACCTGAATAATGTGTCATTACAGGTTCAGTCAACAAAGCATCTGGCGTGTGTTCTTGTATTAGAGTGTAATTTTGGTTTTCTTGCACAATTATAGTATTTATAATTTTCTTTTATCACGTCAGTATAAATGGTATTTAAAATTTCTTGTCTTGTTGAAGAAGAACCGTGCCAGATGTGCGTTGAGTCACACTACCACACACAGAACAGCTACACTTGTGCTTTGTTGGCTTCGTAGATTTTATAGTTGCTGGGGACTTAATTAATTAATTGTATTAACTGAAATTTTCATTTCATTCTTTGTTGTTGTTCTATGCAGTCAGATTGCGTACTAATACTAGTCAGGGCCAGCCGTTTACGAAACAGCGTAATCGGACATACAGCGACAGAAAATTAAAAAGTATTTGCATTGCATTCTTATATCTTTATTTTAATTAAGCCCCCATGCAGTGTGCCACACCCATTGCACCTTGCCACAGAATACTCCTGCAAAGTATTACCTTCACATTTAAAATACATCATTAGAGAAGTTTACAATTGGCTTTTGTGCTGTACCAAGCAGCAAATGAATATTCTCTGCAGCATGAAACATTGGCTAGAAAGGAACTGCTCGGAATTGACAAATTGTCAAGGATGTGCTGGCTGGCTAGCATAGAAGCCATTACTAAAATTTTAGACCAGTTGGATGATTTAGGGCTTATAACCGCTCTCTTAATTGAGAGCAGTATTATCAGGCTTATTCTCATATAGCTGAGAGGTGATCGATAATATCGGAAATAATCAATAACATTGAAAAAGTTGTAATTAAAGTTATTGATATACAATCTCTCATCAGAACAATACCTGCAGAACAGCAGCACCTAAGGGAAATCAAAGAAGGTTCAACGCAGTTACTTTTGTTTCTAAATTCTACTATATAAACTATGTGCGAGTATTGTTAGTTCTCTTGTCTTGTTTTCTGAGCTCTGAATAAGCCGATGTAGCTGTGGCATGTGATATATCTGGCATTTCCGTGTGATATGCTACGGAAGGGATCAGGGCACATCCGTTAAACTGCAAGGAAAGTGACTACAGTTAATTTATACGAGACAGATTTAAGTTGAAACTTATACTGTGGTCTAGGTAGTCTTCCCCATAAGGTCACGAACAAAGGATATCTGAGGAATTGTCTGCATAAGAGAAAGTAGTGCTCAGTATTAAACTCTATTACATGCCGAATAACCGATAATAGGATGTATGGACCTTAAATTGAATGTAAGAACGGAATTGGATGCTTAGTTTTGTGAAAATAAAAGCGTACTAAGTTTGAATGACTGTATCGAAGTATACTAATGGACCATAGTCCTTGCTATAATAGCTTTAATGGCTTTGAGTAACGAAAAATAAAAATCACGGACATTTTAGTTGCCGTAAATGCTGAGAGTAATTGTAGGATCAACTCTTCTTTTCTCTATATACAAAACGGAATCATTCACGATCATTCGATTATTATTAAATGTTGTTAATAAAAAACTAAAGTGATATCCACAATAGCATGTTTTATTAGTCAATAGTGATCATAGGCAAGCTGCACACTGTAGCTCTGGATGATGGAAGGTTCGATTATGAAATATTATGAATCGTAAATTGTGACTTAAAAGGTATTTAACATTTCATTTTCAATCGCACAGAAATAACACAAAATCATAAACAGTTCGGATAAGTAGTAATGTTGGAAACACGATGTTGAAATAATACAAACATCCAAAGACATTATTAACTATCTTGTTTACGGTAATGCAGCAACAAATCAAGGGTGATTGACTGTGCTAAAAGTCAACATTAACTATTATTATGAAAACCCGAAATTTAGTTGCAATTACAGTGAAGATGTTTGTGGCTGCTCCATCTGATGTGTAGATATAACAAAAAGTTGGACTATACAGTAGATAAAAACATCAATATCTTATGTCAGAGAAGTTGACGACAGAAGATCGATGGAGAGCAGCTACAGCTGGAGCCCAACGAGTGACATGAAAAAAGATATGAAAACAGTTATTACATAATAAACAGTGGTGAAATATAATTGTTATGATTTTGTACTGAATAGTGACTGAAAACTTCCAATTACATGTTTCATATTCTTCACTACCACAGTCCACGATGCACGCACGACGACACAAGGTGATTGCGGACAGAAGATCGCATCTGCGAGTGCAGCCGACAACGATGAACCTACCTCCGGTAACTAAAATACGTCAGAAGCTGTACAGAAGGTAGGAAAAAATTGACTTGTGTTATTTGGATCGGGCTGGTATGTGTAAAACCAATTCGATTCTACACAGAGTACGCGAAAGAACTTGCCCACCTTCTAACAGCCGTGTACCGCAAGTCTCTAGAGGAACAGAAGGTTCCAAATGATTGGAAAAGAGCACAGGTAGTCCCAGTTTTCAAGAAGGGTCGTCGAGCAGATGCGCAAAACTATAGACCTATATCTCTGACGTCGATCTGTTGTAGAATTTTAGAACATGTGTTTTGCTCGAGTATCATGTCGTTTTTGGAAACTCATAATCTACTATGTAGGAATCAACATGTATTCCGGAAACAGCGATCGTGTGAAACCCAACTCGCTTTATTTGTTCATGAGACCCAGAAAATATTAGATACAGGCTCCCAGGTAGATGCTATTTTTCTTGACTTCCGGAAGGCGTTCGATACAGTTCCGCACTGTCGCCTGATAAACAAAGTAAGAGCCTACGGAATATCAGACCAGCTGTGTGGCTGGATTGAAGAGTTTTTAGCAAACAGAACACAGCATGTTGTTATCAACGGAGAGACGTCTACAGACATTAAAGTAACCTCTGGCGTGTCACAGGGGAGTGTTATGGGACCATTGCTTTTCACAATATATATAAATGACCTAGTAGATAGTGTCGGAAGTTCCATGCGGCTTTTCGCGGATGATGCTGTAGTATACAGAGAAGTTGCAGCATTAGAAAATTGTAGCGAAATGCAGGAAGATCTGCAGCGGATAGGCACTTGGTGCAGGGAGTGGCAACTGACCCTTAACATAGACAAATGTAATGTATTGCGAATACATAGAAAGAAGGATCCTTTATTGTATGATTATATGATAGCGGAACAAACACTGGTAGCAGTTACTTCTGTAAAATATCTGGGAGTATGCGTGCGGAACGATTTGAAGTGGAATGATCATATAAAATTAATTGTTGGTAAGGCGGGTACCAGGTTGAGATTCATTGGGAGAGTCCTTAGAAAATGTAGTCCATCAACAAAGGAGGTGGCTTACAAAACACTCGTTCGACCTATACTTGAGTATTGCTTATCAGTGTGGGATCCGTACCAGGTCGGGTTGACAGAGGAGGTAGAGAAGATCCAAAGAAGAGCGGCGCGTTTCGTCACAGGGTTGTTTGGTAAGCGTGATAGCGTTACGGAGATGTTTAGCAAACTCAAGTGGCAGACTCTGCAAGAGAGGCGCTCTGCATCGCGGTGTAGCTTGCTGTCCAGGTTTCGAGAGGGTGCGTTTCTGGATGAGGTATCGAATATATTGCTTCACCCTACTTATACCTCCCGAGGAGATCACGAATGTAAAATTAGAGAGATTCGAGCGCGCACGGTGGCTTTCCGGCAGTCGTACTTCCCGCGAACCATACGCAACTGGAACAGGAAAGGGAGATAATGACAGTGGTACGTAAAGTGCCCTCCGCCACACACCGTTGGGTGGCTTGCGGAGTATAAATGTAGATGTAGATGTAGATGTATTACTGCCTGAACACTACCTCATTGTGCTTCCTATTAATTTTAATTGTGTAGTTAAATGAGGCAAACCCCAAATAGAATTATATTTTATTATGTTGGTGTCATTCAGAGAGTGTATATTGGTAACACTGAAACGGGGATACCATTTAAGATCAAATCTTGTTACAAGTCTAAGGACTTTGGGGAGAGAAGATACTAGTGAGGATGAAAACTGTGTGGAAAATTTAGATGTTAATAGGACAGAGGATTTGTTGGAACCTGAATGTCAAATATGAGTAGAGCTAGTTTGGTAAGGAGTAATGACCATACCAAAAATGACGAGTTTGAAACTGTAAGTACTTGTGAGGGAAGTAATCCTAAAAGTTTGGTCAATATGCCATCTGGAGATATCAGTATCAATAAGCTGTTTAAATTTCTAGTGAAATCAAATCAGGAACAATTAGAGCAAAACAAACAATGCGAGATTAGAGGAAAGTAACAAGAGAAACAACGTGAACTTAGAGAAGGGGCCAGAAAAGCAATGTGAATTTAGAGAAAGGGAACAAGAGAAACGACGCGAGCTTGCGGAAAAAACTTTTCAGGTGGAGATGTTAGAACTACACAAACAACGAGATTATCACCAAGAATTTAAGAAAGAGGTAACAGAGATCATTAAATGTTATTTTTTTAAAAAAAGTGATATTCACAATAGCATGTGTATTAGTCAATGGTAATGATAGGCAAGCTGCACACTGTAACTCTGGATGACAGAAGGTCCTATTATGAAATATTACGGTGTGTAAATTGTGACTTAAAAGCTATTTAACATTTCATTCCAGTCAGATAGAAATGATACAAAATCAAACAGTTAGGATCAATAGTAATGTCTGGTATAGGAAGTTGAAATAATAACTAACACCCAAAGACGTTATTAACTATCTTGGCTTTGGTAACACAGCAACAAATGAAGGGTGATCGACTATGCGAAGAGTCAACATTAATTATTGTTTGAAAACCCGAAATTTAGTCGCCATGATAGTTAAGTTGTTCGTGGCTGCACCGTCTGATGTGTAGATATAACGAAAAGTCGGGCATATACAGTAGATAACAACATCAACATCTTAAACAAGAGAAGTCGACAACAGCAGATCGACTGAGGCAGCTATAAGCATCAGTTTATAAACTGCCAAGGAAAAAGAAAGATGCTACACCGCTGGTCAATTAAATCATTTTCTATTGCCATAATCCAAAAAATTATATATTTTTGAAGCACTCACTAAAAGCAATCACCGATTGTATTTGCATGTTTCAGACTCATAATGTTGAAGCTCTTAAGCTGTTATCAGAATTACATACTTTCCTGCAGAACTATCTGTCAATTTTAGTTCCTTCAGAACTATTAAGTAATGTCAAGAGATAAGACTTGACAGGCTTCAACTTCATGGATTATGTGATGAATATTGAATGCATCAGTTTAGGGTTTAGTTACAATGAAATGACACATGGTATTGACCAAAAAGATTCATGGGTTATAAAAGTGTGGTGTGTATCATTTCTTCATCAATTGTGCCAAGAAATCCAGAGTAGAATCCCAAAAAAATCTAAAGCTTTTGGAAACAGTTGCCTGTTTCACACCTGACTCAGCTATTAACCACATCTGGCCTGATATGTGGGATATAATGGCTAATTTTAAAGAACTCCTTGGAGCTGAAAAAAGTTGACAGTACTTTGGATCAATTGCGAGTTCTCCCTTTCCAACAATGGAACAAGGCTAATTCAACAACAGAAACATTTTGAGGTAAAGTGTCGACCTTTGAAGATGCTTCTGGAGAACGGAAATTCTTGACTGTCAGCAAGTTGATGACAGGAGTTTTGAGCTTGTCACTATCCAGTGCTAGTGTGGAGAGGGCATTTTACGTAACGAATGTGGTAAAAGACAAACTGAGGAACAGAATGCATACAAGCACAGCAGATAACATAATTAGAGTGTACTACAAAATGAAGAATGAAGCGTGTAATAAATTTGAGCCAAGCAGTAAAATGATTTCCGAATTTTAAGTCAGATGATGTATATAATAGTTACAATAATTACGATGTCATGTCACTTCTGACATAAAAAATGATCATGTGGTTTTATAGTTGTTTTATTCCTATGCAAATGGTAATGAACTATTTTTGCATAGGCACAGTAATTATAGTAGGCCTACATGTCACATAATTTCATTCATTGTACCACATAACATGATATATTTATAATAGATCAATGTAATGTAATTTTTATGGCAGAGAAAATTCATATTTTGCATTGGAAAGGTTTAACAGATTAAAAATTATAAATTATGCAGCCCTAATTATACTTTTGTCATTCACTAAGCCACAAAATAGCTCTTTCACCTATTTCTAAAGTTTCCATAGTATAACAATAGGACAATGAAGAAACGTGGAAAAGGCAGATGTTCGCTTGAAGACCATGCTTTATATTTTTTGGTCAGGCTATCTGTTTTTATTTACAAATTAAAAATTACGCATCTTCATGCTGCCAGCACTGGTGATAAACGTAACTATTCCTTTTAACTATTATTTAAGATATCTGTGGAAAAACTGCCAAAATGGTATTTTGGGAAGATTTTAGTCTACTACGGAGAAATTTAGAAAACTCAGTCTGGAAACGCTGTGCTGACATGTTGGCACAAACAACGAGGTGTAGACAAGCATAGGGAATTGGCGGAAAGCACAGGCAGCTGCCTTCTATGATGAGGAATTGGAAAGTTGATTTAATGCTACGAGAAATGTCCAAGTTGGAGCGGCGACAACATAGAGAAGTAGCTAGAAGGTGTAGCCAACTGTTGCAACTAAAACATTTTTGCTTTTCACAATGGTTTCCATTTTGCGATCGACTGAACCTAAGTTTCCCAATAGTCCTTATATGTATAGCACACATCTTCCGTGGAAAAATTGGGAACTTAGATTTTTCTTTAATTTCATTTCAGTTCTGCTTGTATGTTATTTGTAGAATATTGATTCCGGCATAATATATGGCTAGCAAATATGTGACACCTCTATCATACTGCTTTGTTTTTATTCTTGATTATAATTATCATACTTGGGGAAACTCACGAAACAGTGAGATATAGTGTAATAAAACTCTTTTTCACTGGACATTTGCAGCAAAACATGTATACAAACAACATCCGCTATTTTGTCAAACTTCCTGTCAATCAAAATTTCTCGCACACACGATCTCTTGATTGACAAACATGTCAAGTAGCACTGAACGTGGTCAAAAGTTTAGCAATGGCAGTAAAGTTTGACAAAATGTTTGTTCGTGTATGGGGTCCGTCTCAGACTGCCCGGCCCAGAACAAGAATAAACAACAGCATTTCACGACATTTGGGTTGAGTCACGTCACGTCGCTCGCTTTTTACTGCCATACAGTATACTCTCCAGCTACTGCAGAGACTCCATATTTTGTTTCACGATATTTCGTTTCTTTCTGTATGACTAGGGTGTTATACAGTATGCCGTTTGAAGGGAATCATGCGTTGAAGATTTATCACAAATGTCATTCTTAGTACGATTTGCTAAATTAAAAGTCATTTTACGACATGTCGTGGTCGCTTGGTCGGAAACCTCTGGTTGTCATGTAGAAAAAAGTAAGTTCACATTCTGCTACATGCACATACTTTTTCTTCATTTTCGCGTTTGTAACAGATTATCTGTCTTTCTTATTCGCATAATGGTAGTTCGTTCTGGAATGGTGGATATTATTCACATATAAAACATGCTTTCTCATGTTCTCGCAGTTTCTTCGACTTCGTGTCTTCAGTCTGATTAAAAACCGAAAAAAAGCCCCTTCAAGAGAAACGACCAACAATGATATTTCTATTCTAAATTATTACAAATATATTTTTTATTCTGAATATGTCTCAATTTCTGAGGGTATAGATTGGAAGTAATCTTTGAGTTAAACTTTTGAGTTAAACAAGCAGCAAACATATTTGGTCGACTCCATGCCAAACTAATGTTGAGGCATATTTTTAAATGTTTAAAAAATTTAATTATGCCATAGCTCTCTGAACCTACAAAAGTTAAATTTTACTGTCCTGAAAAAATTATTAAAATTACAAACTTAGTTGAGGAAACACAGTCAAACAAAATTCGCACTTCTGCAGTTGAGAATGGAAAACAAGAGGTTTGCTTTTTGTGTTGGAAACTGTTTAAATTTGGGTTCCAGAGACTACAATAAAATTATACAATACAATAAAATTAATTTTAAATTAAAAAACAGATTCTGCTTCACACGAGTCCCACCCATAACAATTCCTTGTCCCATCCATGACGGTATTCCATTGTTGTTATTATAAGTATTAATAATATAATATTTTTTTATATTATGTCATGTAGAGAATTTTTTTAGTAGTGTGAATTCAGTATTTTCATAAGAAAATAAGTGCATAATTCACAGATTTCTTGTAAAATGTTGGTGGCTATTCAGCCCTATGTCCATTTGCTGTCCCACCAGTGACAAAGTTTAAACATGTTCAACAGATTAATTTGTTAACTTCTGACATTTAGATTTAAAGGGAAGTTAAAACAACTATTTGTATGACATCCAATCAATCTTTACTTTTTTCTATTTATACTTTTTGTTATATCAGCTTTTGACTGTTGAAAAACGTAGTGCAACTTCCCCACCCATGACAATGAGATCCCCCTATTTCGAGTCCTGGTTCTCAGAAATACCTTTGCTTGTTATTCCGAATATCTCCTGATTTCCGAGGGAGCAGTTACACAGGAACCTAAGAGCTCAGCTCAAATTACTGCAAGTGAAACAAGTAGCGATGACATCGATATTCTTGTTTGGAACAAACATTTAACTGCATTAGTCCATCTAAAATTAAATTCCTCAATATTCTACACAGTTTCAACCTGTATTCTAATATAAACAGTCCTAGAAGGGTAACAAAAATTTCAGAAAGTCTTATAGATAATATATTTTCAAATATAGAAACCCAAGATACAGAAGTTTTGAATATTGACCTATGAATATCTGATCATAACGCACTTATTATTAAAGTGCTCACAGTTCCAATACATACAAAAACAGTACATCATATGTATAAGAGAATTTTCTTTCACAAAAACTGTAACCAATTTGGTATCACACTGACTAACTAATCTTGGGCAGATGTATTGTCACAAACTGATTCAGATGCTGCATACAATGTTTTCTCCTCTCTTTTCATGACAAATTTTGAAATATGCTTTCCAAAAAGATTAGTTAATATCAACTCATCTAGCCATAGACACACAAATTCTTGGATCACATCCGGCATTAAAAACTCTTCCAAGACTTTGAAAAGACTATATTCTGAAATGAAAACCAATACTGACCCTTTTTCAAAAACATGTTAGTAATTACAAAAAGGGTAATTAATCTTGCAAAAGTATTAAGTAACAATAGACTGATAAGGAAATCAGACAATAAATCGAGGCCCACATTGCTAAAAGAGAAATAGGAAAAAGCTCTAAAGACCAGGATATTGTACTTAAATCTAGAGAAAACATTGAAATAAAGACGGAAGTCTAGCCCAATTACATTAACAACTACTTTCTAAGTGTACCTCATAAATTAAGCAAGATCTTTACCAAAGAAAAGAAAACAACAGCTCCAAAAGTAGTCATTAGTATGATAATAAAATCCACTAATAAATATGAAATACCGAAAGTAATTAACAGTATGAAACCCAAAATGTCTGCAGGACTGGACGAAGTGCCAGTGACAATAATAAAAAAAGTCGCCACACAAATCTTGGAACCACTGGTACATATCGATAATTTATCATTCAGTGAAGGTGTGTTCCCCTAAAGGCTGAAAAAACTAAGGTTAAACCATCATTAAAAAAAGGGGATATACATAAGGTAGAAAACTATAGACCTACATCACTCCTTCCATTTTTATCAAAATTGTTTGAAAAACTGATGAAAATTAGGCTCATAAGCTACGTTGACACCTTCAATCTTCTAAATTGTAATCAACATGGTTTTCGTACAGGTTACAGCACAGAAACAGCTATACAGGCCTATACAGAAGAAATTATTAGAAATTTAGACAATAAGAAATGTGAGGTAGGAATCAACCTAGATGTTTCCAAGGCCTTCGATACAGTAGATCATCAAATTCTCCTTGACAAACTGGAGGCAATAGGTATCAAAGGAATTGGGAGAAAATGGTTTGAATCCTATCTCCAAGATAGAACTCAGAATAAGCAAAAAATAAAGTGGGTTTCTGATGCTAATAAAGTGGCAGTAGGTGTTCCTCAGGGTAGTGTTCTTGGCCCCCCTATTATTCCTAATCTATATAAATGACACTGAAAGGCCCAACAGATCATTAAAAATTATGTTATTTGCAGATGATACAAGCATAATTTTAAGTGATGACAGCAAATCCTTATTCACAACAGCTGAAAACGTTCTGAAGAGTGTGGAACAGTGGTTTTATGCTAATAAATTAACACTCAGTTTAAATAAAACAAATTACATACAGTAAAGTAAATGAGAAGGATGATCACCATTTATCATTGAGTGACCATGAAATAAACAAAGCTGGTCTACAAAATTTTTGGGCATGTACATTGATCAGCACTTGAGCTGGAAAGACCATGTCACATACATATCCAAAAAACTCAATTCAGCATGTTTTGCACTGAGAATAATTTCTAGAGTTTGCAGTGCAAAGTGTACAGGATTAGTGTATATGGCTTATTTCGATTCTATTATATCCTATAGAATAACATTCTGGGGTGCAACTAAATGTCCCTTGAGAGAGGTTTTTAAACTACAGAAAAAGGTCATTACAATTATTACACACAGGACCCCACAAAAACACTTCAAGCCCTTGTTCATGCAGCTAAACGTACTTACAGTACCATCTTTGTACATATTAAAAAGGATACTGCATACAAGAACACACTTGAGTAGTTTATGTGTAAATTCAGATCTTCATTACTACAATACAGGTATGTGTAAGAAACTGCATGTAGAAAGAACAAGAAAAACCAAAACTCAAAAACATGTGAGCCACTATGGAATAAAGCTTTATAATGCTCTGCCACTCTGCATCTGAGGAACAGAAGAGGAAGGAAAATTTAAGTCAGAATTAAAAACGTTTGTGATAAATAAATGTTTTAAAGCATAGAGGAATATTTTGAAACCTTAAATCACTAAATGATAGTTGTATTGTCAATATCATGTTCTCATTGTCAGTTCTATGTCTCATTTATACTCTTTTTAACTCTAAAATTATGTTTAATATATGTTTTTTAAATGTACTAAATATATATAAATCGATCACACATGGTAAATGTTAAAGGAGCATGTAAAAGAACAACAGATTAATTCAATGTTTTAATTTTCAACATATTATATAATGTTAATTTTATGTGTTTTAATTCAATGTTATAATTTTCAACATAAAGTTAATTTTGTGTGTTTGATAGAAATTCGTAATATTCTGCTGTGCATATTCTGGACAGTATTATGACAATTCCTATATCATGTAAATAATGAAAAGGATGATATTAAATGAAATTAAACGAAAAAAAATCAAATTGTTCACAATGCCTTTGTAAATTCAACAGTCAGGAAAAAAAAATGTCGCCACACAGCAAGTAATAATTAGCTTTGTTCAAAATAGAGAATGGACATCAGTCAGTCATTTGCACCACAATTTCAATATTTCATGTTTTACATCTCACTAAATAATCAAATAAAGACGAAATATACACTTAACTGTAGCAAGTAACACTACTCTCCATGGCAACTATTCAATATAAATTGTGTTAAAAATTACAAAAAAGGATTCTATGAATCTTTACAATTAATCGGTGATTTAGAAGCACAAGCCAGCAGCACGAGCACTCGCATTTTGAAAATATGAAGCAGCTTTCAATTCCCTCCCCTTTTTCACAAAGTAACTATAATGACAAAATAGAGTGTTCTATGAATCATTTGCTTACAAATCGTTCCCATAATGTTTCACATATAAACATTAACCCTTCGTTATGTCTCCCATAGAGCCCACAGAACGCTAAATATAGAAACATCTCTTAGAGACTGCACACAAGTGCATCCGAAACAAGGCAATCCTATTGGCTCCCACTTGAAACAGGTATGGGTTAATGAAGCTTTGTGGGTTGGGAATTTGCCTAGAAGAGAAAGAAGACCCTCCCTTTGAAATTTAAAGAAAAAGACTTAAAAAACTATTATTTAAGCTCTTTTGAGACTTAAAACAGTTGCAAAAATTTGTTTTAATTTAGACAAAAAAGTTTTAAATTTCTTGAAATGTATAACATTTACAATCTTTCTCTGAGTAACTTATTTTATTTAGTTGCTAACTCAGAGCAAAAAGCCCATAAGTCTTTTGTTAACACAGAGTTGATTAGCAAATTAAAACCAAATAAACAAATAAAATTATACTAGAATAAAATACTTTTAAAACTGA
This sequence comes from Schistocerca cancellata, assembly GCF_023864275.1. NCBI lineage: Eukaryota > Metazoa > Arthropoda > Insecta > Orthoptera > Acrididae > Schistocerca > Schistocerca cancellata. The sequence continues at coordinate 304,854,819 of NC_064626.1, forward strand.
AGATTTTACTTTGCTGACAGTTATATTTTTGTCAGGGTATATATATATATATATATATATATATATATATATATATATATATATATATACACTCCTGGAAATGGAAAAAAGAACACATTGACACCGGTGCGTCAGACCCACCATACTTGCTCCGGACACTGCGAGAGGGCTGTACAAGCAATGATCACACGCACGGCACAGCGGACACACCAGGAACCGCGGTGTTGGCCGTCGAATGGCGCTAGCTGCGCAGCATTTGTGCACCGCCGCCGTCAGTGTCAGCCAGTTTGCCGTGGCATACGGAGCTCCATTGCAGTCTTTAACACTGGTAGCATGCCGCGACAGCGTGGACGTGAACCGTATGTGCAGTTGACGGACTTTGAGCGAGGGCGTATAGTGGGCATGCGGGAGGCCGGGTGGACGTACCGCCGAATTGCTCAACACGTGGGGCGTGAGGTCTCCACAGTACATCGATGTTGTTGCCAGTGGTCGGTGGAAGGTGCACGTGCCCGTCGACCTGGGACCGGACCGCAGCGACGCACGGATGCACGCCAAGACCGTAGGATCCTACGCAGTGCCGTAGGGGACCGCACCGCCACTTCCCAGCAAATTAGGGACACTGTTGCTCCTGGGGTATTGGCGAGGACCATTCGCAACCGTCTCCATGAAGCTGGGCTACGGTCCCGCACACCGTTAGGCCGTCTTCCGCTCACGCCCCAACATCGTGCAGCCCGCCTCCAGTGGTGTCGCGACAGGCGTGAATGGAGGGACGAATGGAGACGTGTCGTCTTCAGCGATGAGAGTCGCTTCTGCCTTGGTGCCAATGATGGTCGTATGCGTGTTTGGCGCCATGCAGGTGAGCGCCACAATCAGGACTGCATACGACCGAGGCACACAGGGCCAACACCCGGCATCATGGTGTGGGGAGTGATCTCCTACACTGGCCGTACACCACTGGTGATCGTCGAGGGGACACTGAATAGTGCACGGTACATCCAAACCGTCATCGAACCCATCGTTCTACCATTCCTAGACCGGCAAGGGAACTTGCTGTTCCAACAGGACAATGCACATCCGCATGTATCCCGTGCCACCCAACGTGCTCTAGAAGGTGTAAGTCAACTACCCTGGCCAGCAAGATCTCCGGATCTGTCCCCCATTGAGCATGTTTGGGACTGGATGAAGCGTCGTCTCACGTGGTCTGCACGTCCAGCACGAATGCTGGTCCAACTGAGGCGCCAGGTGGAAATGGTATGGCAAGCCATTCCACAGGACTACATCCAGCATCTCTATGATCGTCTCCATGGGAGAATAGCAGCCTGCATTGCTGCAAAAGGTGGATATACACTGTACTAGTGCCGACATTGTGCATGCTCTGTTGCCTGTGTCTATGTGCCTGTGGTTCTGTCAGTGTGATCATGTGATGTATCTGACCCCAGGAATGTGTCAAAAAAGTTTCCCCTTCCTGGGACAATGAATTCACGGTGTTCTTATTTCAATTTCCAGGATTATATATATACACTTATATTTTGAATATAATAGTCTTGATAGATACCCAACAATTTTTTTTAATTTTTATTTTTAATATAATATTCACAATGATGTTTAACAAACTTAGTGGGAATAAAAATGTAAAATTCATATTAATGATGTCATCGAAAGAATGTATTTGTGTACAGCGTAGACAATGAGAATGATATTACATCGTTACAGTAGCTCAAAGCTTACTTGCAGGTACATAAAGCAATAGTTTTGAATCTAATATTGTGTTTCTTTGATATACTGAGTCCTTAAAATCTGGCAAAGAAGATGTTTTTACAAAAAAAATTGTATTTATAGTGTGCCTTTTTGCTCTATGAATTCAGTGCATATTTGGCATGCTTGATGCATATTAGCATCTGAATCACACCTTTTTCAGTTTTTATAGAAAATTGTAATCTAAGTGTGTGAAAGCTAACTATGCTGTCATTTTACATTACATTACATTAATACTTATCCCATAGATCATCAATATGGCATTTCATAATGATGTGGAATCTATCAATGTATTATACAGGGTGATTCAAAAAGAATACCACAACTTTAAAAACTTGTATTTAATGAAAGAAACATAATATAACCTTCTGTTATACATCATTACAAAGAGTATTTAAAAAGGTTTTTTTTCACTCAAAAACAAGTTCAGAGATGTTCAATATGGCCCCCTCCAGACACTCGAGCAATATCAACCCGATACTCCAACTCGTTCCACACTCTCTGTAGCATATCAGGTGTAACAGTTTGGATAGCTGCTGTTATTTCTCGTTTCAAATCATCAATGGTGGCTGGGAGAGGCGGCCGAAACACCATATCCTTAACATACCCCCATAAGAAAAAATCGTAGTGGGTAAGATCAGGGCTTCTTGGAGGCCAGTGATGAAGTGCTCTGTCACGGGCTGCCTGGCGGCCGATCCATCGCCTCGGGTAGTTGACATTCAGGTTTCATAACTAACCTTTTTCGTAGGACTCTCTATACAGTTGATTGTGGAATTTGCAGCTCTCTGCTAGCTCTGCGAGTCGATTTTCCTGGGCTGCGAAGAAATGCTTGCTGGATGCGTGCTACATTTTCATCACTCGTTCTCTGCCGTCCAGAACTTTTCCCTTTGCACAAACACCCATTCTCTGTAAACTGTTTATACCAACGTTTAATACACCACCTTTCAGGAGGTTTAACACCATACTTCGTTCGAAATGCACGCTGAACAACTGTCGTCGATTCACTTCTGCCGTACTCAATGACACAAAAAGCTTTCTGTTGAGCGGTCGCCATCTTAGCATCAACTGACGCTGACGCCTAGTCAACAGCGCCTCAAGCGAACAAATGTACAACTAAATGAAACTTTATAGCTCCCTTAATTCGCCGACAGATAGTGCTTAGCTCTGCCTTTTGTCGTTGCAGAGTTTTAAATTCCTAAAGTTGTGGTATTCTTTTTGAATCACCCTGTATTTTCTTTACATCATATAATTATTATCTTTTTTACTTTTACTGCTTCGTAGCTAAGAATTCTTGTATTTAGCTGAAGGAGCTGTCATTCAGAAATTCTTTTAATTTGTCCTTAAATGTTGGTTGGTTTTCTGTCAAACTTTTAATGCTATTTGGTAAGTGAGCAAGGATTTTTGTGGCAGCATAATTCATCCCTTTCTGTGACAAAGTCAGATTTAACCCGAAATAGTGAAGGTAATTCTTTTTTCTGGTGTTGTAGCTATGGACTGTGCTATTATTTTGGATTGGAATGGGATATTAACAATAACTGAATATATGTATTTCGAAGGTACTGTGAATATCCTGAGTTACTTAAATTATTGACGGTAGTGTGATATTGTGTGGGATCTAGCTATTATTCTGATTTCATGGTTTTGTGCAATGAATAATTTTTCTATTAATGACGAATTATCCCAGAACGGAAGAAAAACTGTCATTATATTAAATATTATCTGTTCTTAACAAAACATATCTTTTCTGTTGTTTCTGCCATTCTCAATACACCTATATGTAATTTTTTCTTTGTTCATAGTGAGTCTCTATGGACATACAATAAAGCAAGTCCTGTTAAGCGGTTTTGTACACAATGGTTTCCCAACCAATTCTTCATCAGTGTGAGTGTCGAGGAAGATCTTTCTACTGTTGACACAGGAAGAGAATAAAGGATCAACATCAAAGATCTAATTGTAGGAAAAAATTTTGGAGTGCAAAATGCAAGCACTCAAATGCATAGCCAGTCAGATGTTTTTTGTTTGTATCTTCCATTCTCCATTTGGCCACAAACAGCTTGATCTCTAACTTCATATTAGAAATGCAACACTTCCATCCTGTCCAAGTACTTTGTAGTACTTTGTACCCAGAATTTCTGCATTCCTAATAACTTGCATCCCTAATGACATTGTTGAAGGTGAGCAGGTTTTGGTGGAATTGTGTTGAGATTATAGAGACTGAGAATGTCTAGAGAATATGTTTTCTAGATCCGTCTTTATTGCATGAAGAATAGGAATAAACACATTCATCATACAATAGCATCCTGTTCTTGATGGAGCCGCATTGGGCCTGTTTACGTGACAATATGTGATCCTGGGTGTTTGAATGATGCTTCCTATATCATCTGTCAGTTTTTTCACTTGATCATACAGCAGGCTGAATTCTGCAACCACATTTACTGGCTTTGTTTTAAAAACTGAGAAACTATCAGTCAAGATCTCAGATGCCTTGCTAACATCAGTAGTCTTTTTTTTTTTTTTTTTGGCAAAAACTGCTGAGAGATAATGTTTGACTCAGCGTATCAGGAAGGCACAAGAGAATTACGATGAATCCTCCATTTCTTATTGCATATAAATGGGTCCTAGCTGTTATCCTGGAGGTATCACTTGAAAAATGTGAACATTGAGAAATTTCCTCAAGGCACGACATCATCTTTTCAATGTATTTTTTAGAAAAGACGCTGAATAATAGATGCCTTTCTACCCACCTTGTTTCAGACACAGAGATAGCTATCACCCTACATGCCTTATGAGCAAAGCATTTCCTTTTGGTGAAGCTGCTCTCTTCATCCACTTTAACTTTGTCACGAATATTGGCATCTTTGTCATCTTCAAAAGACTCAGGTTGACCACTGTCACTTTTAGGAATAGAAGAGAAATCTTTGTTTACTTTATGTTGGTTGTGAACTTTGAGTGTTTGTTTCCACAGGCTGTTTTCTAGCTCTCACGGGTTGATGAAACCTATGAAACATTCTCTGATCATATGTGAGACAAATTGTCATCTGAGATTTGTGAATTAAATTAGTGGTTTTGTCAAACCCAATGCTATATAATCCGTTTTCTTGAATTCTGTGTAATATTTGCGAAATAATTTCTTCACCATAGCATTCAATCAAATCATTTTGTACAGTTTTATTAAGAAATGCACTTCTTTTGCTGTCAGAACTATACTGTGCCACTTACTCATTATCTCCATATTCTTCAACACGAAATTTCATCAAGTCTTTACAGTTACCTGCATTTGACATCCTAGCACCTTTTACAAACACAGGGCCATCATCGTGATGTCCTCTATAAGGTGTGTTCTGCCTCCCAAGAAGTATAGCTATTTGAGACGAAAATGACAACTTTCTTCAGTATTGTTTTGCTCTTTTCAATCTGTGTATCCACTTTGTCTTCAGTGGAATTCTTGGCGTTTTTGCAAGAAACCAGAAAGTCGTTAGCACGTTCTGAAGCTTGCTGATGATATATTGTCTCACTGTGCCGTTCGAGGTTATCGCCTTTGCCTAGTAACTTAGTGAATTTTGTTATGGTTATGATCATTAGAGTGTTTAGTTTCATTCCTCTAAGGTGACCATCCTTAAAAGCAGGTGCAAAAAAGGACATACTTTGCAAAGTAGGCCTTGTTTTGATAGTGAAGAAGCTAACCACGATTTTTATTTATCGAAGTGCTGTTTTTTCAACATTCCCTCCCTTGTCGTGATTACAATATGGAAATTCATATTTGTATGAGGATAGTTTAAGTATCTTGACAAGTACTCTGAGGGCTTAGTCCCGATATGTAGACCAACGTCATTTTCATAATTATTGGTTGATTGTGAAGTCTAATCTGTAGGTAATGATGCTGAAGAGCAGCTGAACCGACCATTTTGGACCTGTGATGTATCACTCATTGAAGACTCTGAAACTTTAAAATGTTCATCTCGTCTAGAACCTAGGAATACACGTAACACTAAAATCATAAGTCATGTGATTAACCCTTTTGCCATACAGGCATACATGTGTATCAGAGTTACTGTATCTAAGCAGCTATTGGCATAAATGAATGCATTAACTCATTCATAAAGTTATCAGCTGTTCTATACATGGGAGTCATATTCATTAAAGAATTGAGGTTCAGTGGTTTCATACTGATGTGAACGTGAAACGATACTTGCTCTGTTGCACAGTGACATGGATCTAACATTCCTAGATGTCACTTGTAGATATGGGTAACCAGATGCAGGTGGACCAGAAATTATCAGAAGAAAGAAAAAATTCAAGGAAGATGGCTCTGTTTTAAGCAAGTATGAGCACCTGTATTTATGATGGTTATGTAAAGAAAATCATGTACACAGGTCACACTGCCGGCCGGAGTGGCCGAGTGGTTCTAGGCGCTACAGTCTCGATCCACGCGACCGCTACGGTCGCAGGTTCGAATCCTTCCTCGGGCATTGAAGCGTGTGATGTCCTTATGTTAGTTATGTTTAAGTAGTTCTAAGTTCTAGGGGGCTGACGACCTCAGAAGTTAAGTCCCATAGTGCTCAGACCCGTTTGAACCATTTTTTGAACAGGTCACACCAAACGATGCATGGTCAATTATACCAATACAAGAAAAACAAAGTGATTGATGTCTAGCTGTTTTACGGGCGTTCACACTTTCAATAATATTCTCAAACTGTCACTACCGTATATTGACTGTCTGAGGGTGCATATTAATATATTGTCAAAACTAAAATCTTGACGAGCTGTACTCAGAGACCTCAAAATGTTTTCACTATTGTCAAGACATACTGAATGTATGAGGTCAAGTATTGACAACTGACAACATTCATCATTCAGATGTTGACAGAGCTTCAGGAACCACCATGCAGTGTAAGTGTGCTCCACTTATTTTCAAAACCATCTTGTCTATTGTACCTCAGATTCAATATTTAGGGAATATTTTAACCTAAAAGAATTTTTATAGGCCTAAACAAGGATAATCATTGTATATATCACTTTGGAATGATTTAATAGTCGTGGGTGACTGGAATTCGACAGAAGGAAAAGAAAGAGAAGGAAACGTAGTAGGTGAATACGGAATAGGGGTAAGGAATGAAAGAGGAAGCCGCCTGGTAGAATTTTGCACAGAGCAGAGCTAACGCTTGATTCAAGAACATAAAAAAAGGTTGTATACATGGAAGAATCCTGGAGATACTGACAGGTTTCAGATTGATTATATAATGGTAAGACAGAGATTTAGGAACCAAGTTTTAAATTGTAAGACTTTCCAGGGGCAGATGTGGACTCTGACCACAATCTATTGGTTATGAACTGTAGATTAAAACTAAAGAAACTGCAAAAAGATGGGACCTCAATAAACTTACTAAACTGGATAAACTGAAAGAACCAGAGGTTGTAGAGAGTTTCAGAGAGAGCATAAGGGAACAATTGACTGGAATGGGGGAAAGAAATACAGTAGAAGAAGTATGGGTAGCTTTGAGGGATGAAATAGTGAAGGCAGCAGAGATTCAAGTAGGTAAAAAGATGATGGATAGTATAAATCCTTGGGTAACAGAAGAGATACTGAATTTAATTGATGAAAGGAGAAAATACAAAAACGTAGTAAATGAAGCAGGCAAACAGGAATACAAACGACTCAAAATTGAGATTGACAGGAAGTGCAAAATGGCTAAGCAAGGATGGCTAGAGGACAAATGTGAGGATATAGCGGTGTATATCACTAGGGGTAAGATAGATACTGCCGACAGAAAATTAAAGAGACCTTTAGAGAAAAGAGAACCACTTGTATGAATATCAAGAGCTCAGATGGAAGCCCAGTTCTAAGCAAAGAAGGGAAAGCAGAAAGGGGGAAGGAGTACTTGGAGGGTCTATACAAGGGCGATGTTCTTGAGGACAATATTATGGAAATGGAAGAGGATGTAGATGAAGATGAAATGGGAGATATGGTACTGCGTGAAGAGTTTGACAATGCACTGAAAGACCTAAGTCGAAACAAGGCCCCAGAAGTAGACAACATTCCATAAGAACTACTGATAGCCTTGGGAGATCCAGCCCTGACAATAATCTACCATCTGATGAGGAATATATATGAGACAGGCGAAATACCCTCAGACTTCAAGACGAATATAATAATTCCAACCCCAAAGAAAGCAGGTGTTGACAGATGTGAAAATTACTGAACTATCAGTTTAATAAATCACGGCTGCAAAATACTAACACGAATTCTTTACAGACGAATGCAAAAACTGGTAGAAGCCGACCTCAGAGAAGATCAGCTTGGATTCCGTAGAAATGTTGGAACACATGAGACAATACTGACCCTACGACTTATCCTAGAAAATAGATTAAGGAAAGGTAAACCTACATTTCTAGCTTTTGTAGACTTAGAGACAGCTTTTGACAATGTTGACTGGAATACTCTCTTTCAAATTCTGAAATACAGGGAGCGAAAGGCTATTTACAATTTGTACAGAAACCAGATGGCAGTTATAAGAGTCGATGGGCATGAATGGGAACCAGTGGTTGGGAAGGGAGTGAGACAGGGTTGTAGCCTATCCCTGATGTTATTCAATCTATAGATTGAGCAAGCAGTAAAGGAAACAAAAGAAAAATTCCTAGTAGGTATTAAAATCCATGGAGAAGAAATAAAAACTTTGAGGTTCACCAATGACATTGTAATTCTGTCAGAGACAGCAAAGGACTTGGAAGAGCAGTTGAACGGAATGGACAGTGTTGTGCAAGGAGGATATAAGATGAACATCAACAAAAGTAAAACGAGGATAATGGAATGTAGTCGAATTAAGTCGGTTGATGCTGTGGGAATTAGATTAGGAAATGAAACGCTTAAAGCAGTAAAGGAGTTTTGCTATTTGGGGAGCAAAATAACTGATGATGGTCGAAGTAGAGAGGATATAAAATGTAGACTGGGAATGGCAAGGAAAGCGTTTCTGAAGAAGAGGAATTTGTTAACATCGAGTATATATTTAAGTGTCAGGAAGTCGTTTCTGAAAGTATTTGTATGGAGTGTAGCCATGTATGGAAGTGAAACATGGACGATAAATAGTTTGGACAAGAAGAGAATAGAAGCTTTCGAAATGTGGTGCTACAGAAGAATGCTGAAAATTAGATGGGTAGATCACATAACTAATGAGGAGGTATTGAATAGGATTGGGGAGAAGAGGAGTTTGTGGCACAACTTGACTAGAAGAAGGGATCGGTTGGTAGGACATATTCTGAGGAATAAAGGGATCACCAATTTAGTATTGGAGGGCAGCGTGGAGGGTAAAAATCGTAGAGGGAGACCAAGAGATGAATAAACTAAAAAGATTCAGAAGGATGTAGGTTAAGTAGGTACTGGGAGATGAAGAAGCTTGCAGAGGATAGAGTAGCATGGAGAGCTGCATCAAACCAGTCTTTGGACTGAAGACCACAACAATAACAACAGGATGGTTAACGGAGGAATTCCTGTGACACATTAATTTCAAAATATAGTATAGATAGATGTATTACGTAGCACTTCGAAAAAACGTTCCCATTTCGAAAAATACCTAATATACCTGCAATGACTAGTAAGAGATCTGAGAGATACACGTCAGTTACACCAAATCATGACAAAGTCTAAAGAAACTGTTTTACCTTAATTGCCTAAACAGTTTCTTGCCAGGCTGATGTAATTGCTTCGCAGGTTTCTACAGAATTTTACTAATTCTGCTAGTTAATATGACAGAACTGAACTTCGAGCATTAGAATGACCTGCCTGTCGCCAGAAATCTCTAAAGGTGTGTTCACATGATGCCTCTATCATCGTCTGCAATAGCAGACCCAAGGAAGTAAAAGGTGACACACAAAAATTTGTGGAAAGAACGCTTATACACATGAGTGTTCTCGTGTCCACACGTTGCCTCATTGTGCAAGCAGTCTACTATGAATTCCCATCATTGTTCGCAAGCTTCTGTTGCGGTTTATTGCCATGAAAAGGCGATAGAAAGAGAAAATACAAAAGCGACTATAAGTTAAGAAGTATCTAAATAACAGATGTACGAGAAATACGAAGTGATGACAACAGTTTATCTGCAGATTTCAAAGGTCAAAGCGAGATTTTAGATTTTCTGCTTGGGAAACTGCAGCGATAAGGCTGGCAATAAAATTCTGTTATTTAGTAAATGGCGATTTGTATACCAGTTTGAACTACTTATTCCTCATTTCAAAACTAAGCATTCCAGTGATTTATTCCTAAAACTGAGAAACATCAAAATACTTCGTGCTTATGAAGTAAAACGAGTGGTGTAGAAATTCTCTCTACTTTCTAATTTAACCTTGCAGTCGCAGCATCAAAAACAGTCCACTACTGAACGTGTAAAAATTTGTAAGTAATCTCAAATAATGTTACTGTACTAACATTAATTCCATGCGGGAATATTTCGAGGAGAAAGACAATTGTGCCACTCTATTGCCTTTAACAAAGACAGTCGAAAGAACTGCAGACGCTTTGAAGATACACAAAAATATTGTCGTCACAGTTTGTAAGGAAAAATACGGACGGGGAAGAGTCTGGTTCATCAGACTGACGCCCAGGAAAAAGAGGATGACAGAACCATGAGTAACAAACTTGGGCTCTTTTCAGCAAGTTACTGTTAGTCACCACATATATAGATATTACTAAAGACAAGAACATCCAGAAAAAAAAACTGAGTGTTACTCCTCGCAAGGCGGAGTTATTCAGTGTCAGCAAAACTTCTTTACTAATCGTTGTCAGAGCCCTTGCCTTTCATTAAAAAAAATCAGTGGATGGAAAATTATAATGGGGAGAGATGACACCGTCCATTTTTAAGAAATATCGTTTAACTTGACGTTTGAAGACATCGTGTGGTCCGACGAAAAATGGTTAAACGCTGATCATTCCATCACAAAAGACTGGACAAATGATAGCCAATGTGGAAATTCTGCTATTCCCGTGCGAAAGGGCGTATGGATTATTTATTGTCTTGCTTGAGGAACTGCATCTAGTTTTGTGCCTAATTGTATCCTGGTTTACAAATCGAAATGAAAATGAAATGATCGTATGGTATTGTTGGCCGGGAGGCCCCCATTCGGGAGAGTTCGGCCACCATATTGCAAGTCCTTTTTAGTTGACGCCACTTCGGCGACTTGCCTGTCAATGATTATGAAAATGATGATGAAGGACACACAACACCCATACCCCTGCCGGGAATCGAACCCGGGCTCCCTGCATGGTAAGCGGTAACGCTACCGCTACGTTACGGAGGCGGACTACAACTCGAAGAAATCAAGTGACTACCACAAGGAGCTGAATCACGACATTTTTCTGAAGTGGTTCAAAGAGCAACCATTGAATCGGCCGCCTGTAATTGTAATGAATAATGCCCCATACCAATCTGTGATTAAAGATAAAGCTCCGACGACGGCAACGAAAAACGGCGACATTGTTGAATGGTTTAAACGCCACAAACTGAAAATTCAGGACGATTTATGTAAGGAAGAGCTCATGGAAATAGCAAAGAAAAACAGGCCATAGTTTCAACAATATGTTGTGGACGAAGTAGCTAAAGAACATGGTCACAGGGTTCTTAGGCTTCCATCATACCACTGCCACTTTAACGCCATCGAAATGATTTGGGCACACACTAAAAATTACATGTTAACAAATAAAAAAAGGCTCACTGTGACAGAAATTCAAAGACCGTTACAGAAAGAAGTGACACAAATAACGCCAGTGAAGTGGAGTAATGTTGTACGCCACACAGAAACGGTTTTTGGAAGAGTGAAGTAAATGTAGAAATTAATATTGAAAATATAATTATATCCTTGGACAATGTCAGTTACTCTTCCACAGACTAGAGCTGAGGTAATGACAGTGTCGAGGAAGAAAGTGATTTTAAACTAAGTGCCATTTGTCCTTTGCAATATTTCTCTTTCTGTTTGTGTTGGCACTTCATATTTTTGCTGAATGGTGTGTACGACATTCGCACAATCAATCTCATCTCGTTAATAAGGGATACCCCTCTGTACAAGTGTGACGATCTACTTGCACACTACACTGATTAGTAAGTAGTCAAGAAGTTTACATTATTTTAATGTTGTTAGTTACTGTATTTACTTGAACGACTCAGAACCATTTTAGTTTCCCCTTCGTGTCCAGTACGACAACTGATCGTGATTAATTCTAATTACAGTAAAAGGCGGTGTTCTTCCCATTGCTTTCGTTGAGCTATAGAAATAGCAGGAACACAGTATCATTTTATTCGCAGGAGTGCGTCTGTTAAGTCACAAGGATATTATAATCCTGTAAAGCGAACTCAACACCACACGTTAGATGGCGTGGGAACGTAGTCCAGTTACCATTATACACTCCTGGAAATTGAAATAAGAACACCGTGAATTCATTGTCCCAGGAAGGGGAAATTTTATTGACACATTCCTGGGGTCAGATACATCACATGATCACACTGACAGAACCACAGGCACATAGACACAGGCAACAGAGCATGCACAATGTCGGCACTAGTACAGTGTATATCCACCTTTCGCAGCAATGCAGGCTGCTATTCTCCCATGGAGACGATCGTAGAGATGCTGGATGTAGTCCTGTGGAACGGCTTGCCATGCCATTTCCACCTGGCGCCTCAGTTGGACCAGCGTTCGTGCTGGACGTGCAGACCGCGTGAGACGACGCTTCATCCAGTCCCAAACATGCTCAATGGGGGACAGATCCGGAGATCTTGCTGGCCAGGGTAGTTGACTTACACCTTCTAGAGCACGTTGGGTGGCACGGGATACATGCGGACGTGCATTGTCCTGTTGGAACAGCAAGTTCCCTTGCCGGTCTAGGAATGGTAGAACGATGGGTTCGATGACGGTTTGGATGTACCGTGCACTGTTCAGTGTTCCCTCGACGATCACCAGTGGTGTACGGCCAGTGTAGGAGATCGTTCCCTACACCATGATGCCGGGTGTTGGCACTGTGTGCCTCGGTCGTATGCAGTCCTGATTGTGGCGCTCACCTGCACGGCGCCAAACACGCATACGACCATCATTGGCACCAAGGCAGAAGCGACTCTCATCGCTGAAGACGACACGTCTCCATTCGTCCCTCCATTCACGCCTGTCGCGACACCACTGGAGGCGGGCTGCACGATGTTGGGGCGTGAGCGGAAGAGGGCCTAACGGTGTGCGGGACCGTAGCCCAGCTTCATGGGGACGGTTGCGAATGGTCCTCGCCGATACCCCAGGAGCAACAGTGTCCCTAATTTGCTGGGAAGTGGCGGTGCGGTCCCCTACGGCACTGCGTAGGATCCTACGGTCTTGGCGTGCATCCGTGCGTCGCTGCGGTCCGGTCCCAGGTCGACGGGCACGTGCACCTTCCGCCGACCACTGGCGACAACATCGATGTACTGTGGAGACCTCACGCCCCACGTGTTGAGCAATTCGGCGGTACGTCCACCCGGCCTCCCGCATGCCCACTATACGCTCTCGCTCAAAGTCCGTCAACTGCACATACGGTTCACGTCCACGCTGTCGCGGCATGCTACCAGTGTTAAAGACTGCGATGGAGCTCCGTATGCCACGGCAAACTGGCTGACACTGACGGCGGCGGTACACAAATGCTGCGCAGCTAGCGCCATTCGACGGCCAACACCGCGGTTCCTGGTGTGTCCGCTGTGCCGTGCGTGTGATCATTGCTTGTACAACCCTCTCGCAGTGTCCGGAGCAAGTATGGTGGGTCTGACACACCGGTGTCAATGTGTTCTTTTTTCCATTTCCAGGAGTGTAGTTAGCAACCGCGCAGCTGTCGTTGCTACAGCCACACTGCGAGGACATGCATCTGCGAACCTACAACATCGTCCCCTACAATGATCAACTGTGCTTCAATGTCAATCACTTCGTTATTCAGATTCGGATATAGACGTTCGGAAAAATTCAAGGAAATATACACTACCATTCGCTCAAGAGGACTCACTACATCAACAAGAACGTCTACCCACGAAAGCTCACTTTCCATTGTCTAACTAAAAACAGCAAAACTTATTTAGATTCCTCAATTGGTTTGATTCATTTACCATCTGAAGGTGATGAGTGAACATCAAAATACGTCGTGCTTATGAAGTAAAACGAGTGATGTAGAAATTCTCTCTACTTTCTAATTTAACCTTGCAGTCGCAGCATCAAAAACAGTCCACTACGAAACTTGTAAAAATTTGTAAGTAATCTCAAATAATGTTACTGTACTAACATTAATTCCGAAATTAAGTAATATAGGAACAAAAAGCACTGGTCAACATTTACTTAAGGGGTCACTTACATGTTGTTTCTGCTTTTTTTTTTTTTAGAAAAGAAATGTGTAATTTTGGAAACTCGTTTCAAGTCGCACAGAACTGAAAAACTCCACACTGCCAAGACGAACGTCCCCTTCACTCTGGGCTACCACTTGCGAAACAGTTTGCAATAGTCACCTTCACATGAAACAATTCGGCTGTGCATTTGACCGGCCAGGCCTCGGATCGCCGCCTGTGAAAAGTCGTCACGTGACGTCCGCGTAGCAGTAGCAGTAACGGCGCCAACAAATCTGGTCACGGTAGCATAAAAAGCTATTCACAGCAACTGTTCTCCTTGGCGGCGTACCGCGGCGCGTTATGTGAAGGCTGGGGCGCTGAAGCGAAGAACTTATCGATGGCGCCATGTGAAGACGCCTAAACTGTTTGGATATGCTCCTATATTTTGGGCAAGCAGTCTAACAATGGTATCAATGACAATAACGGGGGCAAAGCAGATAGTGCCGCAAGGGAAACGTGAAGCGCGTGCTGCTGAGGTGTATCGGGAAGCCCTGCTAATGTTTGGCGACCACAATTCCAACAGGATGGGGAGTACAAGTCACTGGTACAGGTAGTATATTCTCTCAGGCGCACAAAGTAAGGCGGCTTGGGGAATTCTGAATTAAAAAATCCACTGACCAATATTCTAAATTCGCATGGTTGACTTTGGCGCAGATTACAAAAATTACCATTTGATTTAAATTTACTTTCAACTCGCGGAGGGGGGGGGGTCGCCCCTCCCCTCCGTTTCCTCACTGGAACAATGCTTCAACTGACACTTGTAATTGTTGATGATAGCACCAAGTTCGAAATGCTTGTCATGTTCCTTTTTGGAAGTGAAGAAAACTAAAATGTTGTCCAACTAAGTGTAGCAGAAGGGAACTTTTTGAAAGAGCATTGTCTATGAATCTTTGACAAGTCTGTGTTGCCCGAAAATCACATCATGGTCTATAGGTGCCATCTTTCTTTGGTACAAGCCAAATGGGCAAGGTGCAAGGACTATTAGGCTGTCTAAGAAGTCCAGCTTGCAGCAGCTACTCTATAACCAACATAGCTTCATGAAGTCTGCCCGGAGCTAGCCTATATGGCTTGTAACAGGTTAGTGGGCCTGGCATCGTATTTATTTTATGAGCTGTACTGTTACTGATAGCACACTGTTTGAACTGCACACGCAGATTAGAGGAAACAGAAGAAACACACAAAGAACAGTGTATTTGATAAATCTGTATAGGAGCTGATGAATCTATAGCAGGCTGCCCCAATAATGAGTGATTGTGTACTGCAGGGTGCTCCGTGGCTGTTGACTCGTCCATGATGGGAAAAATGGAATGATGACACTGAGCTGCTCCAGGTATATACATCCGGCAGTCAGCTCATCTGCTCTTTTGTCATATATAGTGATGTTCTCTTCGGTAGGCGAAGATTTTCCTTCTATTTGTCAAAGTATTGCTGTGTAGTTTTTTATAGTTCCAGATCTGAAGACAGGCAATCTTGTAGTATTTCTTCTAGAATTTGTATGTGTGGATGCAACCGATAGTGTGTGAACTGAGATCCATAGTCGGTTGCGCGAGTGACAGGGGAATGCCAACAATGCCTGTCACAGAACGTCTGCTGCTGTGATAAAGAAGAATTTCATGAGCCAGACTGGGGGAAAGATGAAAATGTCTTAGAAAGTTATCCCCCAATACTGATTCATTGATATCAGCAATGAAAAATTTCCACCAGAACGTGTCTTCTAAGCCAAAATCCAAGATTTCAAGTCTGGTTCCATGCACTGCACTGTATGAATCATTTGCAGTTGGAAAGCATATAACATATTTCCTGTTGGTGGTAGAATACATGGCACAATGCTCACCTCAAACCCCATGTTGACAAGAAAATATTGGTTGTAAGGGCAAGGGCTCACACACTGAGGCAGTAGGCAACATGAAATGGTGCAACGATCTGGAGGACCTATTACAAATCATTCTGCATATATGGGTAGCCACAGGATGCCATGCAATTGCGAGATTTATCACCAAAACGCCCACGAAACCAGCAAAAGGTTGGTTGCGTCTTTTTGTCAGTGTGTCTCTGTTGTTGCTGGCCAGCCATCTATTTGTTTTGGCTGGCTGAAGGTCGCTGCCTGAGTGGGTGGGAATGACATCATCCTCAGTGATGTCAGTGATTCTCAGCTGCCTCCTCCTGCATAAAACAACCTATAATCTAGCAGGGACATGGCTGGTCATTGTTGTCAGTTGAATGAATGCGATTTTAATGTTGTAATAATGCAAGAAGTCTATCCACTAATCTTCTGCCTATGAAAGATTGTTGCTAATTGTAACTGAGGAGGTAACTTTATAAGCCACAGTGTCTACAAAATGTGATCCAGCATTAGTGCAGCATCAGTTAATTGCTGGAGACATCTCCAGAGTTAAGAATGCACTTTTGTGCCTACGAGTTCATCATACATAACATGACATGCTTGTTGTTCCAGTAGTCAGACAATATGCTGAATGAGTGCAGTCTTCACTGTGTCGCATTTATTGATAGCAGGGATGACAATGTAATATCTCTGATAAGGTCTACCTGCTTGCTGCTATGACATAGTAGTGTGACAAACTTGGAGTTGTCATCGGAAATGCCATGACTGTGCAAAAAATTCACTCAATGACAGCAAACAATATGTGCGATTGTCCAGGGAGAAAGAGGGTCAGCTTGAATGATGAATTAAGATGCACAGGGCAGCTGTGAAAATCCTGAGGTCCATGTAACACTGTATTTGGTCAGAGAGTTACATTGGAAGAGCTTTCATGTGGAGGCCATGGCATGAAAGTGAAATCCAGGAAGGTGTACATGCATGGCCCAATTGGATGGGCTGCACATTGCAATGCGAGCATGTTCAGCAACATCATACATAGTCAGGAAAACGACAAATGATTGAACAACATAAATCTCTGTCTGTCCTTGCTGCTTCGTTGCGAGTCGTCTTGTTTGTTTGTGGAGTAGTGCCATTTACAGCCAAAGTCACCCAGGAGATTGGTACCTTATATGTATTATTCAGGAACATGGAGATCATTCTTGATACAGACAGCACTGCATAAGAAAATGTCACTTTCACGTTGAACCAAAGGGAAGAGTTGTCACTGTTACTGTGGAGCACTGAACTGAACACTGTGTAAGAAACTGTTTTGTACTTGCTCTGCTTCAGTACAAAGGTGATTGATGGCTCCATTGTTCTTGCATGCAAGATGAGTCAAAGAACATGAAATACATCGTAGCTGATGGTATTGTACAATGTGGAGTCGGCAATGTAGAGTAGAAGTTGGCGAGGGTGCTCCAAATAGAATAATTGAGACCATGAATATCAATAATCTATGCTTTACTGCAAGACAGAGGAACATCCAAATACATGTGTCCACGACAATAGGCAGTAACGATTCAAAGATTGTTGCTGCCTCAGATTGTAGTACTGGCCAAAGAGCTTCCTCACTGGACCGCATTATTGCTGTTTGGTCGCCACAGTTTTAAAAGGCAGATAAACAGATATACTGATCAAAATTATCTACACAGTGGCTGCTGAAGCGAAGGCAGTTTTTGCACATAAATTTCCTTTATGAGTTGTAGGACAAACCCAGCAACTGGCGTAATTATTTGTGAAAGGATTTTGAAGCATGTAATTATCTTTTGACACTCATAACTCTTTATACAATGAAGTGCCAAAGGAACTGGTACAGGCATACGTATTCAAAATGAGATATGTAAACAGGCAGAATACGGCACTGCAGTCGGAAACGCACATAAAGACAACAAGTATCTGGTGCAGTTGTTAGATAGGTTACTGCTGCTAAAATGATACATCAGCAAGATTTAAATGACTTTAAACATGGTGTTATAGTCAGTGCATGAGCGATGGGACACAGCATCCGCAAGGTATCGATAAAGTGGGGATTTTTCCGTATGAATTTTAAGTGCTCGTTTTCTCGCGCGCCGTTCGATAGTGGAACGGTAGAGAGACAACGTGAAGGTGGTTCATTGAACACTGCGAGGCACTTTATTGTGAATAGCAGAGTAATCACGTAGATGTTGATGTATGATCGTTTCACAAGTTTACCGTGAATATTAGGAATCCAGTAAAACATCAAATCTCCAACACCGCTGTGGCCGGAAAATGATGCTGCAAAAATGGAACCAACGACAAATGAATCGAATCGCTCAATGTGACAGAAGTGCAACCCTTCCGCAGATTTCAATGCTGGGTCATCAACAAGTGTCAGCATGCGAACCATTCAACAAAACATCATCGATATGGGCTTTCAGAGCTGAAGGCCAACTTTTGTACCCTTGATGACTGCAGGACACAAACCTTTATGCCTCACCTGGGCCCGTCAACACGGACATTGGACTGTTGATGACAGGAAACATGTTGCCTGGTCGGAAGAGTCTCATTTCAAATTGCATCGAGCGGATGGACGTGTGCGGGTATGGAGACAGCCTAAGGAATCCGTGGACCCTGCATGCCAGCAGGGGACTGTTCAAGCTTGTGGAGGCTCTGTAATGGTGCGGGTCGTGTGTAGTTCGAGTGATACGGGACCCCTGATACGTCTAGATACGACTCTGACAAGTGACATGTCCATAAGCATCCAGTCTGATCACGTGCATCCATTCATGTCCATTATGCTTTCCAACGGACTTCGGCATTTCCAGCAGGACAATGTGACACCCCACACATCTGGAATTACTACAGAGTGGCTCCAGGAACACTCTTCTGAGTTTAAACACTCTGCTAGTCACCAAACTCCAGAGACATGAACATTATTAAGCGTATCTGGGATGCCTTGCAACATGCTGTTGAGAAGAGATCTCCACCGCCTTGTATTTTTGCGTATTTGTGGACAGCCCTACCGGATTAGTGGTGTCAGTTTCTCCAGCACTACTTCAGACATTAGTCTAGTCCATGCCATGTCGTTTTGGTGGCACTTCTGCACGATATTAGGCAGGTGCACCAGTTTCTTTGGCTCTTCAGTGTATAATATGGAGAACACATGTATGAGGAAAGCAATTCCTTCACATAAGCAGCTGATTGTGTTTTTAAGATTCCTGGAAATAGGAAGGAGCTATAAGGATCTAGAATTTTCTACTAAAATTAAAAAAAAAAAAAAGTGAAGTCAATCCAACATGTGTAAAAGCTATTTATGCTGCCCTGAATACGATTTCAGGAAGTACAGTACCTCATTTCTAACATGTAACAGATAATATTTTTACAGTTCTTGGAAATTATGTACCGGTACATGGCCAATGAGCGTAGTTTAGTTTATTTCAAAGTTGGAATTTTCATTTCTCTGCCTGAAGTCTACCAGCACCCTATTAAAAACTCTTACACCAGAATAAGGAACTGCATCCTGAACTCTAGTCAGAGATTACGGTCTATCAGGAAAGTTTTACTTCTGGTTTGTGGTAGTGAGTTCTACAGTTCACCCCTAGATCACTCTTGTTATAAACCACATACTATGTTAGAAAGTGCTGTAAAACAAGTGTAATCATCTTCATGTACCAGAAAGCACTGTTGCAAGATCTTCAACTATCAGTTTAACATAATATTCTGACTGTATTCATCTTTAGAACAAATAGGGCCTACTTTTTTAATTCTGTGTCACGTAATATTATTGCATAGAGTAGGATGTGCCCCCTCCCCCCCCCCCCCCCCCTGCCAGATCAAATAGATTTCGTTACTTTGCTTAGCTCTTTGCAATAACAAGTCTGCAATGAATTTACTTCTATATTGCCATTTCCCTGTTTCCCATAGGGTCAACCTCATGTAGTTTCTCTTGTTAAAGAATTATAAGCAGCTGGATTCTTACCTCTGTTGCTGTTTTCCCTGCTCTTAATTTTCCACAAAAATGTACATTTCCTACACATTTCGATAAATTTGTTAATGAACTCTCTATAGCATGGGCATGTATCTGCCACTTGAAAATCCAGTATTGTAACACCATGAACTAAGTTTTAGTGAAAAGGTAATAAGAAGTGGTACATTAGCCAAATGAAGGTTAGTATTAGCCACCATGGGTTGGAAACTGCCTGTGTGGCAACATGTAGGACACTTTAAACAGACTTGCAAGCTGGTTGCATACTGAATACATCCAGCCACAGCAGAAAACAGCACAGCATTAACCACCATAATGGGTGAGGTAATGTCACCATACCAGGGCTGGTGTCTGTTATGAATCACGTGACTGGCTGCAAGTTTTACGAGAACAAATTTTCTGCAGAGAAGTATAAATAGTGTTGTATTTTTAGGCAAGGCAGATTTGTCGCTGACTCACCATCCAGTCATCTTCTCTGTATCGCTGCCAAGTTCTGCAGCACCACATTGAACAGTGGGGCGACAGAGCAATGCAAAAAACAGCCACAGGTTTGAGTCCGGTCTGCACATGCCGTCCTCAGTACTAAGTTCCTGGTGGGACTTGGCACCCCAGAACCACCAGCCTGTCAGCATCGCCTGCTGCCACCAGCACTGAGTTCCAAGAGGGACTCAGTGACACAGCATTAGCCGCTGTCTGACTCGTGCCCAGCGGCAGCGAGTTGAATCCTGAGTAGAGCAGTCTCTGTGACCCACCACAGTGAACACGCACTGGCCAGAGGGAGCCGTCCAGATGGGCCGTCACCAATTCCGAGAGAAGCAGCGTGCCGCCGATGTCACGCTTGTGGCCTGGTAGGCATCCAGCTGTCCATGAGCATTCCGGGCAGACGCCATTGCACATACGTCACTGATGGCCAGGGTCAATGAGGACAGGCGTATTTGCCTCACTGAGCCACAAAGCAGTACATATTGAACCTAAGACAAAGAAGCTGTTTGTTGTTGACAGTATTTACCTGTGCCACTTTGACCCTACCACTCACCTCTGCACCCTTCACTGTGCACGCACAGATGACAAACACTAGATTGAACAAACAGCTGACTCACACATTTCGCATGCCAGATTTTCAGCGATTTCCTGTCCACATGCTTCAACCTGTCTGTGCAGATGTGATTTTAACCCACAGGTTTGAGCCGTTACACTCAAATGGCCAACTACCAGAGTTTGTGCACATCACTATCTGCACAAATCCCCTGTTCAGACTCAGTGCTCTGTCTGCCATGTGGACAGGGCTTACAGGTATGTCCACACAATGCCTCTTCCCTCATACACAATCAGAGGTTCAGGGGAATAGAAGGGTACACTCAAGAATGTGTGGAAAGAATGCAGACATGCATGGGCATTCTCGTGTCCACATATTGCCTGACTGTGTGAGCAGTCTGCTAAGCATCCTTTTCTTGCTAGGGAGCTTGTGCTGCATATTTATATGATAAAGGATCTTTCTTTATATGTATTTGCAGCACATTACAGTTGTCTACATTGAGATTCAATTGCCATTCCCTGCACCATGTGTCAATTCATTACAGATCCTCCTGTATTTCCGTACAATTTTCCATTGTTACAACCTCTCGATATACCACAGCATCATCCACAAAAAGCCTCAGTGAACTTCCGATGTTATCCACTAGGTCATTTACATATATTGTGAATAGCAACGATCCTACGACACTCCCCTGCAGCTCACCTGAAATCACTCTTACTTCAGAAGACTTCTCTCCATTGAGAATGACATGCTGTGTTCTGACTCCAAATCACTACGACATGAAGTCTCCTGACTGTTGTCTACAACTGGGGACTGGGGAGACTATATGCCAAATTGTAGGATATTTTCATGTGGAGACACTGAAAACAAATGCAGTGGGCAGGCTACCTACATAGGCAACTGGTTGTTAACTAGGTGGCACACACAAGGAAACTCAGAAATGCAAAACAGCGGTTGCCATGTGTGAGTGTGGAGGAGAGGGAGTATTGTTTGTTGCATCAGAGCATATTTTGGTCAGGTTCGGCATGTAGTACACATATTCAAGCTCTGAGAAAGTTGTGGTTGCCTATTATTACTACACACAAATCAGAAAAAGGAGAAAATTCTGGCTACATTTGTACATCCAAATAATTCTAAACTGCAGGCTGTATGTAGTAGCCAAGGAGCTGTAACAGGCAGATTCAGAATTCCTAGATTCTTATAGAATGACTAAACAATGCTACAGTGATTTGGTGCAGTTAATTTATTCCACCATAACATGACACTACTTTTAATTTGAAAACCCAAACAATAGATGTACCATACCTTTCCTGGCCAACAGAATTCTACTCAAACATAGACCATAATATGAGGAAGAAATAACTGAGAATATATGTTTGAAGCATAGCATTGTATGGTTGTAAAACATGGACTGTGGGAAAACTGGAACAGAAGAGAATCAAAGCATTTGAGGTGTGGTGCTACAGACGAATGTTGAAAATTAGGTAGACGGATATGGTAAGGAGTGAGCAGGTTCTCCGCAGAATAGGCAAAGAAAGGAATGTATGGAAAACACTGACAAGAAGAATGAACAGGATGACAGGAAATCTGTTGAAACATCAGGCATTATCTTCCATGGTACTAGAGTGTGCTGTAGAGGAAGACAGATATTGGAATATATCCAGCAAATGATTGAGGACATATGTTGCAGTTGCTGCTCTGAGGTTGGGATAGGATAGGCATTTGTGGTGGTCTGTATGAAACCAGTCACAAAACTGATGACTAAAAAGAACGTTTTTCTGTCAAAAGCTTGTATAAAATGATATTGTTTTTAATTTTCATGCAAAGCTAATGTTCACAACCTGCTCATTCATTTTCAAATTAAACCAATGCATAGCTGTGTTCAAGCACACGATGGCAAGTCAGATCACTTTGAAATGCGGGTGCCAAGTCACTGACAACTGGTTGGCAACATGGGTGCCAAGATGCTAGCAGCTGGTTGACATTGTTTTGCAAATGATTGACTGGTGAATCACTGTGATATGGTATTGGTTGGCTTTGGAATAACTGTGCTGGGAGGCAGCCCAACAGCTAACACAAAGAATATGAATCAGCATGAAATTTAAATAATAGAGATAATTACCACTTGCAGTGCTGGAATTAAACCATTGATTCTTGTTGAAACTAAACTGGTGCCATGAACAGTCTTCCTCATAGCATAATAAAAATACAAAGCAACCTAAAAATACTGAAAATGAATAGTGTACATAGGATAATATTTCAAAAAGTCAATTGTTTGATTATTACACATATATATTTAAAAGAAGTTACTATTAGGTTGCACTAATATCATTAATTTACCTCTAATTCTCTGTGGTTGTCGATCGTGCCGTCCATCCACTAAATCTTGATGATTAGCACATATATATATTTTAAGATGTCTTGCAGGATGGAAGAAATTACTGCCTCTTCTTATGATTGCAGGCAAAAGTCATGCTTAAGAATGAATCTTGGAATATTTTGGCATAATAAATAAAAGTATTCTTGCAGCTATGATGATTTTAATATACATATTTTCTTGCATTTTTATACACACATAGCATTTACTACGCACATTGTTGATACATGAGTAAAAATTACACGTCCTTTTTGTGTGAGATGTTAAACATAAGTACTCTCAAGCAAGACTTTAAAAAAATTTTGAATATTCTCCGGACATTGCTCTTGTGTTACAAAGATAATTTTAAAAGCCTGTCTTTACCATCTTCTGCAGCAATGTACAAATTTCTTACTACTAATGAGGAAAAGAAAACATTCATACAAATTAATAACAAGAAAAAAATATAAGGGTATGTGTGATACTGGGAGATAGTTGCCCCCCATTGTACACTGATATTGTATGGACGTGTGCAGTGCTAGGCAGTATCATATGATTAATCGGTTGCTATGTATTATTGATATGGGGTGATCAAAGCCCTTTATTTCTCAGTCTTTTAGATATATTTATGTCATGTAAAGTTGATATGTCAGCTTTACCTTATTGTATCTACACATACTAATGCAAATAATTAAAAGGAAAACAGGTTTTTAAGAACGGGTACAAATATGAAATACTGTGCATATTCAACAGTGTTTGGTTTGGTCAAATTTCTTTCATTATTGCACACATGCGCATGGGAAGTAGTTGGTGGTCTGGCACTGGGACTTTAATGATCGCATCCTTGCTGAATTCTTCTAACTCATGCGTGTCCATTTCACGTGGCATGAAAGAGTGAAGTCTTCGTGTGCTGCACCATGGATTCCTCCACAAGAATTTTTCATTTCTTGGAAACGGTGTGCATGCTTGTGGTAATTTTGATGTTGTGACAGAAGACCTCCAATTTATGGCCCGGGACAACATGTAACTTAAGTATTTATGACATGTGTTTCATTGCCATAAGTGCTGTTGTCATTCGACATGTAGCAATGTTTATAATGATTATGCACATATATTTGTTTGGTAGCATCAAACCCATATCATTATGATGTCACTTACAGGACTAATACTGCGTATACTTTGAATCGTTCATTCATATCATGTATATATATAATATTTCTTACAACTAAATTTTATTTGCTTGAGGTGCAACCCATTAAACTTGCCACTCACAAAGCTTATCAGTTCTTCTTTCACACCGTGTTGACGTATTAGTCACTGAAAAGAAAAAACTTAAAACTAACTTAAAACTAAATGTGTAGTAGCTCAGTGGTCACTGATTCAGTAATTCTTTTACGACAGTATACAGCCATTTTATTCGCTTGTCCTGCCCAGTATATCACCAGCTTCACTTACATTTACCCTGTAAAGAGAAGTATCTACAAAATTCTATAAAGGTACATATCTGTATATAGTAGGTTAACATTATTACTTTATGTAGAGAATATGCGTAGTCTCCGGTACATTTCCATATAGTTATTGCACCCGTGGTCTAGGGGTAGCGTCTTTGATTCATAATCTTCGATCCCGGGTTTGAATCCTGTCACTGCTCAAATTCTGATTAATAATCAGCAATGGCGGCCAAAGACTTCTGGCATAAGAAGTCACCCTCACTCTGCCAACGGCCTTGTCAAAGAGGGCGGAGGAGTGGACAGAAGTCCAGGTTACTCTCTTGTCCCAGGGGTGGGAAACTGCTACTAAAGGTGGAAGAATCAGCAATGATCAACAGCATGAGGATGCAGAAGGCAATGGAAACCACAGCATTAAAGACATGTAACATGTATCCACAAGACACGTGGCCTATAATTGAAGAAGTGTTGTGATGATCTCTCCATTGGCAAAAGATTCCGGAATAGTCCCCCATTCGGATCTCTGGGAACGGACTGCCAAGGGGGAGGTTACCATGAGAAAAAGATTGAATAATCAACGGAAGGATAACATTCTATGAGTCAGGGCGTGGAATGTCAGAAGCCTGAATGTGGTAGGGAAACTAGAAAATCTGAAAAGGGAAATGCAAAAGGCTCAATCTAGATATAGTAGGGGTCAGTGAAGGGAAGTGGAAAGAAGACAAGGATTTCTGGTCAGATGAGTATACGGTAATATCAACAGCAGCAGAAAATGGTATAACAGGCATCGGATTCGTTATGAATAGGAAGGTAGGGCAGAGAGTGTGTTTCTGGGAACAGTTCAGGGACAGGATCATTCTTATCAGAATTGACAGCAAACCAACACTGATAACAATAGTTCAGGTATATATGCTGACGTCACAAGCTGAAGATGAAAAGATAGACAAAGTGTATGAGGATATTGAAAGGGTAATACAGTATGTAAAGGGGGATGAAAATCTAATTGTCATGGGGGACTGGACTGCAGTTGTAGGGAAAGTAGAAGAAAAGGTTACAGGTGAATGTGGACTTGGGACAAGGAATGAGAGAGAAGAAAGACGAATTGAGTTCTGTAACAAGTTTCAGCTAGTAATGGCGAATACCCTGCTCAAGAATCACAAGAGGAGGAGGTATACTTGAAAAAGATTTCAGTTAGATTACATCATGGTCAGACAGAGATTCTGAAGGAATAGCTAAGTAGGCAGTATGGTTGAAGAGGAATAAACATCTCTGAAAAGGGCCATCACAGAAGTTGGAAAGGAAAACATAGATACAAAGAAGGTAACTGCAAAGAAACAATGGGTAACAGAAGAAATACTTCAGAAATTTCTGAGAATGTGCATCTGGAGTACAGCATTGTATGGTAGTGAGACATGGACTATGGGAAAACCAGAACAGAAGAGAATCGAAGCATTTGAGATGTGGTGCTACAGAAGAATGTTGAAAATTCGGTGGACTCATAAGGTAAGGAATGAGGAGGTTCTACGCAGAATTGGAGAGGAAAGGAATACGTGGAAAACACTGATAAGGAGAAGGGACAGGATGATAGGGCATCTGTTGACACATCAAGGAATGACTTCCATGGCACTAGAGGGAGCTGTAGAGGGCAGAAACTGTAGAGGAAGACAGAGATTGGAATATATCCAGCAAATAATTGATGACGTAGGTTGCAAGTGCTATTCTGTGATGAAGAGGTTAGCACAGGAGAGGAATTCATGGCGGCCCACATCAAACCAGTCAGAAGACTGATGACCAAAAAAAATTATATGTATTAGATGTAGTCCATCTTAAGTACATAGTTATTCCTTCTTTCTTCCTTTATGTATATAATTCTTATAAATATGTGTGTGGATGAGTTGCATTTAACTGCATTAGCTGGAAGTCGTTTATCATGTCAGCTGTTTAATAATTAAACCGCCTCCTTCTGTGTTTACATGCGCATCACGTGAATTGTTGCTTTCACCTTGTCTGTGGATGCAGCTCACCGTTGTGATTACACCACAGTGTGTGTCGCAAGTTCTGCTCTGCTTCGCCACACCTCGCATCAAGTGAAGTGCTGTATCATTTAATATCTCTCTCAGTTTCACTTACCTGCTACTTTATATATCAAAATACAAGTAAAATCTCTCATATCTAAACATGTTTCCTTAACACTAGTATTCAAAACAAAACAGAAATTAAATTACTGTTATGTACACTATGTACAGTCATTTTCAGTAAAAATACTTGTGTCAAAAATGTTTATTTCACAAATGCCTTTAAGTACTTGTGGGGTTAGAGGCCTTTCCCTCAACCAGTCCTTTTGTAAATCAATCTATAAGCTCCAGAATATGGGATTTTGGAAATTACATACAGTCCTGTAAAAGTAATTGCCACTCTTTGTTTAACTTTCCCATTTTTGTTAACTTAGGGTGGATTTGTAACAGAACTCGTTGGCCTTCAATAAACTTAGTAAAGTACTTCAGTTTCCGATCATAGATTTTCTACCTTCATTCAGTCCTGTTTTTCAATGTGATTACTCCTTGTTTAGTTCTCTCCTCTAATGTTGTTTCCACCACTGATATTTTTGGTACGGGTGACTTCCATCTGTCCTTTTGTCTGGTGTAAAACATTAATTCATTTGGTGTGAAACCATTGGAAGAATTTGTAAGATTGTTAATGACCTGCATGAAAGGTGTGACGCATATATGCATTTTGTGTGTGTGTGTGTGTGTGTGTGTGTGTGTGTGTGTGTGTTTTTACAAACCAATTAAATTCCTCGAAGTTATGCTTCGGGGTGAAGTCTTGATACTAAGTTGTTTTTTATAACCAGTGATGTCATAAATTGCTTCCTTTTCTGTCCTATAAAATATGAGGCATTATCAGTAAATATCACTCATGGCTTCCCTATCCTCCTCAAGCAATCTTCTTCGATCCTTTTCCTGAGAGAGGTCGCTGTTGCACAATGTACAGTGTACGTCTTAATACAGGGTGGAGAAGAATTGTGTCACAAAATTTTAACCCTGGATAACTGATGCCACTAGGGACGAAAATTACTAATGTTACATAGGTTGACAACACACCATTTTTAAACTATGGAAACTTGGTGCCACACTCTCCGATTGGCCGTGGTTATCCCTGTTGTGGTTCGTCGGTTGACAGGCAGCGCTATGGTTGTCGGTTCACACATACAAACGTCCCTCGCCCTGTCACTGCCACAACATGATACACACACATGTCAAATAAGTCTTGCTGTCTGTCTCCACCCTCCCATCAGAGGTATTCACACATATGCTTCACTTCAGAGCACACACAAGTCACTTGTGATTTAGTCATACAGTAAGCATGGTGGCACAGTATTCGTTTGAAGAACAATGAGATATTGTTTTTGTTTATAGAGTAGCCGATGGTAATGCGCATGAAGCTCGGGAGTTGGAGTTGTATGAGGAATGGTGCCCAGCAAGACACTACCCACACCCGCAAGTGTTTACAGCAATTCACCCGCGACTTGGCAAAACAGGCTTATTAGCGGAATATCATGGTAATGCTGGAAGACCTTGAACACGACAAGATGCTTCTTTTGAAGAGACTGTTCTTGAGCATTTTGAGGAAGCACCTACGACAAGTACACAAGCAGTTGGACATGGGTTGGGGGTCACTTATCAATTAGTCTGGTTGAACCCGAGCATTGTAGTTCAGTTGAATTCACGGCTTGCAGTGAAGTATGATGAGGGCAGATGTTCGATGACACTAAGGATGTAGGCAGCAGCGAAACATCGGCGCCTGTGTCCACTAGAAAAAGGTATCCCGACGAAATGTCTTTAATGTAAAGTCGTCCGCAATTATACAGTCGTTCCTGGACAGACTGGAGCACTGGGGGGTGCCTGTCATGTTGTGCGTGGACCTACCTGCGATTGGCGTTTGGGAAGTAGCAGGGTGGTCTGCAGTTCTGTGCCGCCTCACCAAACCATGTGTGGAAGTAACAGTATGGGTAGTGCGGTTGCATTTCCTGCGGAAATTTCGTTGCCAGTGGCGGTGGCCGAGGTTCGGTGGCCGCAGCAGGTTCGGTTGCAGGAGGGGGCGTGACCATGGGCGGAGCCGGTGACGTCCCAGTTGCTTGTTTACTGCTTCCCGGAGCGAGCGGAACGGTCGGCACAGTACGGCCCTGGCTGCGTCCGGCCGCAGGGCGATGAGCCTGAACCGGAGACTTGTCAGGTAGACAGTGGCTGGCGAAATAGTGTAGCTTGTCAGCAATTGTCATTCTTTGCTCGACAGGTTCAGGAGACCTTTGAGCAAGAGCAAAGCGGATGTGAGGAGATAGTTTATCTGACCAGATGGCGAGGAGAGCTGTGTCAGACAATAGATCGGCACTGACCAGGGCATGTAGCCATTTCCAGAGCTGGGAAGGTTTGTCATTGTCTAGTTGCTCGATGTGGAGCACTTGCCGTATTGGTGCCTCTGCTGAGCATGCAAGCCGACATAGAACTGTCTTTTTGTCTAGAGTGTACCGGGTAGATGAGTCTGGGGCATCAACCAGGTCAGAAATTAAGTCCTCCTGGTCGTGCAGGTGGGTGATGAGGCACAGAAACCTGGTTGACTTGTCGAGTTTGTAATGGTCAAACATTTTGTCCACAATTTTGAACCAGGTCTGTCAGGATTAAACGGCGGCAGTGTCGGTAAGCATTATAGAATGTTCGGAAGAACAGGTTGAGTGAGTTCATCGGGGCACTGTCTGCATTGAGCTGTTGTTGCTGTAGTATTCCAGGGGATGTGGCAATGACGGCTGTTCGGGTGGCAGCGTGAAGGTGACATGTTGCGGTTGAGCGCGATCCGTCATGACATGGAAGGCTGACATGGGTGAGACACTGTAATGTGTCGATTGTGGTTGCAGAAGCTCAACACGTTCTGGGTTTGTTTGGATTGACGCATCACGGAAGACCGACGCGGATGAGGCACCGAGATGTGCCAAGAACGGTAGCGGAAGCTTGATTGGAGCTGGCGTGGGGGTGACAGGTGAGAAAAAGTTCAAAGTTTGAGAACATGTGTTAGTCCGCGGAAAGCTCGACATATGATCAGAACCGGGGCCACCTATGTTGGACGGACGCTGCAGAGGTGCGGGCTGTTCAGAAGCACAGTGTGGGAAATGATGTTGAACGTGGGACGGAATGTGTGAATGTTCACTGTTCATAGTCATTCCACTCAAAACGGTGTGCGGATAAGGTGAATGTCGTGGCACAAAACACTGAGGCATAGCAATGGGATGGAGGTGGAGGTCAGGCACAGATAACAAGTTATTGTTCCTGTTACAGGCCGTGGTATCGAAGTAAGAAGGCATGTGCTGATGCGGAACCGAGGCAGGCGTGGGCATGGTCAGATGCTGAGGAGGTAGACCTGTGAACGAAGCAGTTCCAGCCATGTGGCAGGTATCCGCGTGGTACTGCACAGATTGTGGCATGGCAAATCATTGTCCTGGCGGTAGTAGGTTATCCGACGAAGCATTTGCAGGAATCGGCATTGGTCCCAGACTGCATGGTGATCCGTAAGGGCTAACTGTACAGTCGATGAGGGAGGGCACATGTGGTGGGAACAAAGGCGTTTGATGGCCGGAGTCATGTGCACTCCTAACCTCACTTATTGTTGCAGACTTGAAAACATCCGGCGAAATTGGTGGAATCATCGAGTGAGAGGCATCGTGTTGCAGTCCTGGTCAGTGTACATTGCCCGCAACACGATGCATGTCGATTACAAAATCCAGCGTTAGGCACTGGGCCGAAGTCGTTGTTCAAATGCTGTGTTGATGTAATACACGCAAACATAACCGACACGGAGGTTGCGGACACGGTAAAATGGCGAAAACGGAAGACGTTGCAACTCGGGGTCACCAGTGAGGAGGATTACTGGGTTGGTTGCACCAATAATTACACCCATTTAGCAATAGTTCATTTATTAACCTTAACACATACAAGGATCACAAAGAACTGAACTGAACATGACAGAACAGCCAAAGATAATGCTTAGAGTCCAAAGATGAATGCATATCAATGTTGGTGTTGATTTCATCGGCGCCACACCTGTATGCTGTAGAGGCATTGTTTAATTAGGAGTGACCGTAGTTTTACTTTAAAATTCTTCACTTGTGTAATGTTCTTCACTGCCATTTGGAGATGATTGTAGAGTTTTATTCCCATATTTTGATACCTTTACTGTATAGTTTTGTTGAATGGGGAATTACTCGTAGAGAGTTCTTTGACCTTGTCTTGAAGCCTTAGTCCCACAGAAATATCAGTCCTGTCCAAAGGCCTCACCTTTTGCCCCACTCCAAAATTCAACCATGCAGGACTAGTTAAAGCCCTTCTCTCCTCCCGGTCCCTACAGTGGAAACACTTTTTCGCCACCAACCCGACCAATCAGACTCAACCAAAGACCAATATTGAACCTTGCCTAACTCAGTTCACTCCTCCATCCCACCGTGATCTCCCCCCCCCCCCCCCCTGCCTCCAAACCACCCCCTGTTAATTTTCCAGAATTTCTTATCCTCGAACCTTGCCTCACCATCATTCCCTAAATCCCTCAACATGCATATTAACCTTACATCCGTAGAAAGAACCACAGTCCACCATCTAAAAACTGATCCCAATCTTATAATCCTACCTGCAGACAAACGCTCCACCACCGTTGTTTTGAACCGCAAGGATTACATGGCAGAAGGACTCCGTCAGCTGTCAGATACTTCCACCTACAAACCATGCCACAGTGATCCCATTCCAGCAATCCAGCAGGATCTCCAGTCACTACTCAAATCCTTAGGCCCATCCCAGAACCTCTCCCCAGAGTCCATATCTCTACTTACCACTACCACTCCCCACACTCCCACCTTCTACATGCTTCCTAAAGTCCATAAACCCAATCAGCCAGGACACCCCATTGTGGCTGGTTACTGTGCTCTCACTGAGAGAATCTCTGCTCTTATAGACCAACACCTTCAACCTATTACAAGGAACCTATCCTCCTATATAAAAGATACCAACCATTTCCTCGACCGACTATCCACAGTTCCTTTCCCTTTACCACACGGTGCCCAGCTCGTCACTGTTGATGCCACCTCCCTGTACACTAACATTCCTAATGCCCATGGCCTTACTGTTATCGAACACTACCTTTCCAGATGCCCTATGGATTCCAAACCAACAACCTCCTTCCATGACCAACTATATCCTCACCCACAGTTACTTCTCCTTTGAAGGCATTACCTACAAACAAATCCACGGTACGGCTATGGGCACCCACAAGCAACCATCCTATGCTAACCTATTCATGGGCCATCTATAGGAATCCTTTCTAAAAGCCCAGGATCCGAAACCCCTCACCTGGTTCAGATTCATTGATGACATCATTGCTATCTGGAATGAAGATGAAGACACCTTGATCACATTCCTCCAGAACCTCAACAACTTGTCCCCCATTTGCTTCAACTGGTCCTACTCCACCCAAAAAGCCACCTTCCTAGATGTTGACCTCCACCTCAGACATGGCTACATCAGTACCTCTGTCCATATGAAACCTACTAACCACCAGCAGTACCTTCACTTCGACAGCTGCCACCCGTTCCATACCAAGAAGTCCCTTCTGTACAGCCTAGCCACCCATGGTCATCACATCTGCAGTGACGAGCAGTCCTCTAAATATACCGAGGGTCTCACTGAAGCCTTCACTGACCGTAATTATCCTCCCATCCATCTTTCCAGTCTCCCACCACCTCCCAAAGTCACACAGTCCAGCCAAAGAGGAGCATTCGCCTCTTAACTCAGTACAATCCGGGACTGGAACAACTGAATTACATTCTCTGCCAGGGTTTCGATTACTTGTCATCATGCCCTGAAATGAGAAATGTCCTACCCACTATCCTTCCCACCCCTCCTACCACGGTATTCCACCGTCCACCGAACCTACACAATATACTCGTCCATCCTTACACAACCGCTGCTCCCAATCCCTTACCTCATGGCTCATACTCTGTAATAGACCTAGATGCAAGACCTGTCCCATACATCCTCCTACCACCACCTACTCCAGTCCGGTCACTAACATCACCTATCCCATCAAAGGGAGGGCTACCTGTGAAACCAGTCATGTGATTTACAAGCTAAGCTGCAACCACTGTGCTGCATTCTATGTAGGCATGACAACCAACATGCTGCCTGTCTGCACGAACAGCCACCGACAAACTGTGGCCAAAAAACAAGTGGACCACCCTGTTGCTGAACACGCTGCCAAACATGATACCCCTGTGCCTGTGCCATATGGATGCTTCCCACCAGCACGAGCTTTTCTGAATTGTGCAGGTGGGAACTTTCCCTGCAATACATCCTATGTTCCCGTAACCCTCCTGGCCTCAGCCTTCATTATTCACTGTCCTCACTCATGCAGCCCCCTCCGTGTTCCCATTCCAGCACTACACAGCCGTCATTTCACTGCCACACCAGTCTTTTAATTTCTTTTTATTTTTATTTCTCTCCTTTTCGCTACTTACCCCCTCCGCCCTCCGCACCTTCTCTCCTGCCCTCCGTCTAAACTGCAACACTTCACTGTCCGCCACTCCCACCATACTCTCCCTCCCCCTCCCCATCCCCATCCCAGCCTCCTCTTTACCCCCACCCAGTCACCACTCCCATCATGCACTGGTGCTGCTGCTCACAGTGTAGTTTCAGCTCTCTGAGACTGCTGACATGTGTGCAAGTTGTGTGTGTGTGTGTGTGTGTGTGTGTGTGTGTGTGTGTGTGTGTGTGTGTCTACTGCTGACAGGGGCCTTAATGGCCAAAGGCTATGAGTGTGTGAATCTTTTTATTCTGTCTATCACGACTCAGCATCTCCGCTATATGGTGAGTAGCAACTTTCCTTCTCTGGTATTATTACATTCCATCCTGGATCTTCTATTGTTTGGTAATATTTTTTCTTGGTGAAATGTAGTAGGTCCAGTATGTACCAATGTGGGAGAGGTAATATGTTCAGATTCTGGAACAGTGGTTTACAAGATTCTTTCTGCTGTTTGAATAATATTATCCTAACTACTTTTTTTGGAGTTTAAACAGCCTCACTGCTTCTGCACTGTGGCCCCAAAAGATAATTCCGTAGCCTAATATAGAGTGGAAAAGAGCATAGTACATTGATGTGAGGGTGTTGGTATTAACAATATTCCTTATTTGTCTAATTCAGTTTGGTGCAGGTTATAACAATATGACTTTTCCATGTAAGTGTGCCAATAATGGTAACCCCCCAAAATTTGGTTTCCTTTACATAGTAGATTTTATCATCACTCAGTGATATATTTGGTACTGGTGGGTTTTTATTTTGGACTGTGTGGAAAGTAATACCACCTGTCTTTTAGGAGTAGTCTGTTTGAATTAAGCCATGAGTTTTGTTGTGCTGTGCACCTGTTTATTGCGTCTTGAAGATGTTCATTTGAGTCAGATATCATAATTGTGGTATCATCAGCAAAAAGGAAGGTTCTGTTATTGTGTAAATTTAAGTGGAGGTAATTTACATAAAGTAAGAACAATAAGGGTCCCAACACTGAGCCTTGGGGAACTCCATGTTCTGTGATTTGGGTAGATGGATGTACAGCATTAGCAATTCCTGGTACATTGGTTACATTCATTTGGACATATTTGTTTCTGTCTTTGAGGTAGCTTTTAAACCAGTCATGGCCAGTGCCCATTTTTCCATGGGAAAATTTTTTTTGGAACAGTATATTGTGATTGACCATATCAACTTGGGGGATTTACTGTCATTGGGAATATTTTTGATTTTAAGGGGAAGTGGTAGTTGAAATAATAACTAAAAGTATTTAGAAAAATCTCAAAATTGTTATCTACAGTTTGAGACTGATATATATATATATATATATATATATATATATATATATATATATATATATATATATATATATATATAATAGAGGGAAACATTCCACGTGGGAAAAATATATTTAAAAAGAAAGATGATGAGACTTACCGAAAGTTTTCTGTTTGCATGTGGGACAGAAAGATGTCGATATTGCTTTGACAAAAATTTCTAGTTTGTGCTGTAAACTTTTTTTGAGGGGGCTTGCTTACTGGTATCTGTATAATTAGGGCATTGTGGTCAGAGAATCCTAGCTTTACAGAGCATGCTGTGCATTCTGTGTCAGTAGCTACTTGGTCAAGACAAGATTTACTGTGGTTGGTTATTCTGGTTGGGATTTAACCTTTAGTTCCAGTTTGTAGAGATTCATAAAGTTTTTGAAGTTTACATGGTTGCTATCTTCTATTAGGAAATCTATGTTAAAATCGCCACAGATTACAATTCTGTAGGATTTCCATTTGGTTAGTTTTTCTAATACTAAGCCCGATTTCTTATAGAAACAGCTTAGGTTGCCTGAGGATGATCTATATATACTGATATTAAGTAAATACAATGTTCAGTGAGTTCTATACCCGATAATTCTATGAATATTTTCTATGAATATTCTCCAGACATTGCTCTTCTGTTACAAAGATAATTTTAAAGGTCTATCTTTGCCCTCTTCTGTGGCAACATACAAATTTCTTATCGCTAATTAGGAAAAGAAAACATTCATACAAATTAATAATGAGAAAAAAATAAATATGTATGATATTTTGAGCTAGTTGTTTAGGTATTACACAATATCTAGACAGTATGGTTCTTGTACCAAACTCATAAAGTTCTTGTATTTTAGTAAAAATTCTAGTACATTTTGAAAAAATATTGATTCATGGCATTATAGACTACATGATAGGAAAAAGATTTGTAAGAGAACTAGACTAAAAATATCAACATAATTTCGTACCTATGATTCTTATTTGAAGTCCATCTCTCCTTCATTTTATACAAGCTAGAGTACATTCTGAGGCAAGAAGTGCTCCGTTCAATATGTTGATTCGCAGTAGGTTTCCGATTTCAGTTTTCATGAGATTTACCTGCCATTTAACACAAAATATTAATGATCTTAAAAAGCATGTACACATGTCATTAACCAGTGTATGAGCTTTAATGCTTTAGATACCTTATAAAAAAAACTCTTTTGCAGTCAGCATTTGAATGAGCTAAACTCAAAACTGAGACGGCAAAATTGCTCAGGTCCTTGAATTCTTCAGATTCATGATTTAATATATTCCACATTTTATCCAGTGATTGCTCCTCTCGCAGTAAGTCTGGAAGACAAACCAAAACCAGTGGGAGATGTCACCATTGGTCACTTGTAGTTTGTGCTAAATCAACATATATGGGAGCAATAATATGTGGCAATAGTTCCATCAAGAGCATAAGTGAAGGTGGTGTATGTCTGGAACTTCGTGACAGAGTATTTTTAGGTTACAGAGCTGCTGGTTTGGACAGCACTTTATCATCCATATCATATCGTAATGTCATCTGGCATGAAAATTTCTGTAACACTGAATTAATAGCACTCATTACAGTTCTGACATATAAATATACAAATGTAAAAAAACATGAAATAAAAATATTAAGTCATGTATTAGCAGCTTTTATGGTGCAAAGGCCATAATATTGACACCTGCTCGAAAGAAGAAACATTACAGCAGAAGTAAATGAAATTCTTAGGATATTTTTGCTTAAAATTTGTTCTAAATAAAAATGAACTTGCTTTTTTTTTCTATACCCTACAGATAAAACAATGATGAAGGGACTTACTGGAAGGAAACTACTGCATCAATTATAAAAATCCTTAAGAAGGTGTGGGCGATTCCTAATTGCTGGTGTCCCAGTCTTCTACAGAACTTTTACACCTAAGTATGGTTGTGAATTGTCCAGATGATGAGCTGCAATTTTTGGGTCATCATCATACAGATTTCTTTCCATAACATAAGACTGTTTCATGAAATACAGAAGTATTTCTGTATAGAGAGCTCCATCTTGTCATGAAGATTGAGAATTATTACTGATTTAGACAGGAAATACTCATTGAAAGTAGTACATTTTGGTAAAATCCTCTCTAAGAATGTATAGTACATTGTTGCAAGAGTGTCACGTTAATAGCCAAAATCTTATTCAGCAATTTTTGTAGACCTCACTCAGAAAGCCCTTTTTTTTTTCAATTGTACAGCAATGTCCTAACAACTGCAATCATAAATAGCCAACATGTCTGTGGAGGATGAAGCAAATTATGTGGTTCCAAGTTTAAAAGCACCAGGAGTACAGTTTAGGTTATTTCCATTCGATCTGACATTAAATAAAATGTATGAGATGTAAAATACCTGGAATTCCTTGAACTTCAACTGCCTTTTGGCTCTGCATCTGAAAAGACCATAAATATTTCTCACAAGATCTTCACAAGCCTTTAGAACACGTTTGCACACCTTACTTGCACATACATGAGTTGAGTGGCAAACACACTTCATTACGCAAATTCTCAGGCAAATCTGTCCAAATCTGATTGCCACTGAATTATGCACACCCGTCATGAAATTGCAACTATCTTCTCCAAAGCCAACAAAATTTTCTACTGAAATATTTTGTTGCTGGAACATTTTTACTACACCATTGTAGAGATTCTCAACAGTAGAAGCATTTTCAATATTTGTCTTTATCATTCTAAACTTTATATAACTCCTAAAAACTACTTTCAATGCAATTGTAAAAAGAAAAATACAACAAAATTATAACTTAAGAGGAAATTTTATTTTAGAATTTAGTTGATTATTATTTCAAGAGGTGCTCTTATTATTACTCAACTGAATCTTTGTCATAAAAACGGGTCACTGCACAGGAATATTTTACAGTTCCAATATCATTGGACATGTATGCCATTATTCTAAATTTGGCATGCTGCAGCATTTTCACTATTACTTCTTTGTGTGCCACTCCTTTCACATTAGAAACTTCATGCCATTTAAGAGTTATGGACTGTGCAATATCTGAGCCTGGAAATATTTCTTTCTACAAATCATATGAATGAATAATTGCAAAAAATGCCAAATTATGTTCTGCTGAGGATGCTGATAGTTTCATTTCAGCATTAGCAACCTTCCTCTTAATTAGCTGCATGTTTGAAACAAACTGAGAAACTGAAGGCTGTTGTACAGGCACAGACTGCCTCATGTTAAGGTACTTCTTACTTTTTGAATGGCTTTTAATGGTTGGAACTACTGAAACTATACATGTATTACAGCATCTGCATTATGTCCTGTACATGTCACTGTCATGCACCAGCCAGTTACAGAACTCTGGTATATTTCATGATTCTCCTCAAACTTTTTGCAAACTATGCGCAGGATATTTGGTTTTTGAGATTTCGCCTCACCTTAAACTTTTTTTCTGCCATGCGCAACTGCTATGTGGTTGGGTTTTTTTCAAATTCACTATTACTTCCCACTTTTTGTATATACTTACAGCTACACACAGTGACATGAAGCACTTACAGAAACTGGGCAGAAAATTAATTCAGCTGAGAGTACTGTGACAGTAAAACACTTGTTGCAGTTGAAACCGTGGCACCTGATGCAATGCCAGGCTAAAGTTTATTTGTATTTAACAATTCCACTAAGGATACTGGCTTATTGTAGGATAAATTACTGTCAGTAGTGTTCCAGTTATATGAAAAAACATGTGAATGAAAGTTTAGTACTTCGAGATTCAGGTGGCCACTCTATTCCTGAAACTTAATAATCCGAACTGAGTGCAAAAGGGTATACAAAACAAAGTGGCTCATTATTGTGAGCTTTTTTTAATTTTTTTCCAGGGTCAGGCTCTGAAGCCTCATTCTCAACTGTTAAGCCAGCGTCAGTGGCACGGCACTCAATTTCTCTGGCTGATGTTATTGTTAGACGGACACCGCATTGTCCTTTATCATGAATCTGTGCTTTCTTATGTGAAATTCATTAAGTATATCAGGTGTATATGTGTATAATGTATGTTTGGTAAAAACTTAGGCCTTTGGCAAAATTCTTGTATGTTTGCATATGCTATCCACTTTTGCATTGTACTGTGTATAAATGACAAAATTCTCATATGAGTATGAGAATTCTCATACAAATCACTACCCTGGCTCACTCTGCACTCACACCATCTGTAGAGTCTTATTTATCTATGCAGGAACTGATTTGCTGCCGACCTAGGGTGACCAACTCTCCCCTATTTCCTGGGATCTCCCATATTATAGCAATAATTTTTCAATCCTCTTTGCTCCTTTGTTAGCTGCCTCTTTCTCCTGACCATTTCGTCAGCAATCACTGTTGTAAATATTAATCTCTTTGAAGTATTACTAATAGTTGAGGTTTCATTACTGATAGATCTCGAAAAGTTATTGTATAATAATTATTGTCGAGATATTGTCCATTTCCTGTTGGTACTTATGTGGAAAAAAGATGGTTTGGCTCAAGGGAATTTGAGGAGAGTGGAAAGAATGACAAAGCCCAAGTGTCTAAAGGGACTGTGAGAGTGGGATGATTACTTGTTTCTTGGTCAGTACTGGCAACCCATAAGCGTGCTTGCCCTGGCTCACCTCATATCAATCAGCAGCTGTGTTACAGACAACACATGGAAGTAACAAGAAGTTACAAAAGAGAATCCTAGAGATGTTCATGTTTAAACATGCTTCTGACATTACTTATTTCTCACACAACACATTTCACAATATTTCTTAGTCTTATGAATAATGAGTGGATTGATCAGAGAAACAGCAGCAGCTTTGAACTGATTAAGTCAGAGCTTATGACTGAAATCAGTTTTGATTATGACTGTAAAGAGGTTTTTAAATTTGCACCGGAAGATTTAAAATTGCAGCTTCTATAAATAAGTATTCATAGAATACACATAATATATATGTGCAAATTTGTTAAAATTTATTATGATTGTATTTATGTGTTACATGTGATGAATAGATAAACTGTTTTGTTTGGATTAGATTAAATTAATTTTTCATTCCATAGACCCAAAAATGAAGGGATTCTTGTATGTCTCAAACATGGCAGAAAACATAACAAAAATATTTAGAATGCTTGACTGTAATACTCATTTCTGAATTTACATCTCAAAGGCTCTTTAAAACCTTTCTTTTGGTTTGTGGAGTTACCAAAAAATATCATACATTATGATATAATAGAGTAAAAGTAAGCAAAGTATGCCAGTTATTTTCAGTATTTATATCTCCTTTGTCACCAGTTCGAGGAAAATGTGACATAGTTGTGCAGTTTAAACTTATTGTTGCCACGTCTCCCTTAAACCCCCCTTGAAATTGTGGTCGGATCTTGGTTATCTTCCATAAAACTGTGATAAAGTCTTGGACACCCTATGCCACCACCTGTTGCCAAGTCATGTCAGCAATTAGTTGCTTTTGAGTCACTCCATGTGGGAAGGACCATAGTTCCCACATAGTAAAAGACTGCAAGTGAGTTTTTCCTATAGTCTGGAAATCTAGTACCAAAATCCATAATAGCAATTAATACAAAAGTAAATCACAGAAAATTATCATATCAAATCAGGTGCAATATCCAAAGTTTGAAAACTTTTTCTTGGAGCGCTTCCACGTCACAGTGCTCTCCTCTTTTCATGTTTTTCTTAAAGTTTCTCAAGTCTGAACCATAATGCACAGCATCTTTAGCAGTTTAAAACACTATCTTACTTTTCATTTTAAATCCCTTCCTTGCAGTAGAAAAATCTTTACAAAGGTTTTAAGAACAACAATCAGCTGTAAATTCCTTTTCTGGTTTTTGAAAAGAGGAAAACGATTTCCGAAACGACTGTTACTTTCAACAAATACTTTCTCCCTCCCTTCACTAGTTGATAGTGCATTATTTCATTTGACTGACAATGACAGTGTAGAGTTTTTATCAGTTATTCATTAAATTATTCACTTATGTTATTCATTAAATTACCATAAACATTGTTTTATTTTCTCTACTCTCACTTTCAGAATTTCTATCAATAATGTATGGTGATTTGCACACTTCTTGCAAATGCTCCTGTGCATGTTCCATGTGGGTAGATAAATTTGCCTTATCCAGTATCTTCACTACAATATGAATACCATCTTTTGACATTAGAATGAATTACTCTTAACATGTTACAGTTTTCTTGCACTTCTGACTTCTAATACTTTTTTCCCCTCATTAACGTGACTATTGGTTGCTTTGAACTCTGTTTCCTATTATCCAGGCTTTTCAGTGGTATCTCATGATAGTTCCTTGACAAATTCTGATTTTTTATGTATATATTTATTTTGCATTCCACAAATGCATACTGTGATAAATCACAAGGATGTAGGATGAGTCAGATTTACATTATTATACAGACAGAATAAACAAATGTATACTAACAAAAATGTAGCAAAGTGGTGAGTAAGCTTAAAAGTTGAAGTAAAATTAATAACTATGATTAAAGTAAATATCAAATAAATTAATGAGTATAAATACCTTGTGAACTAACTCAGTGTGAGCATAGTTCACTTTTTGAATTACAGTGTTATTTCTATTAATTTCATTTGTATGTAAAGTTTTAGATCGCCTATCTGCTCATTCGACCTTTGTAACTACATTTTTATGTCATTTGAGACTTTTCATCTTGTCATAATTCCAGTCCTAACAGTGATATGGTAGAGGATGTAAATCACCAACAAGCAATTTGTTATCAGAAAACTGTAGTGAAACATAGAAGCACAATACAACTGAAGAACTCATAACAGTGCGCAGACACAAAGACAAAGAGAGTAAAGTTTGGGGGAGGTCATTGGGCAGAGTGTTGGCCATGCTGGAGGTGAAATGGGGACGATGATTTGGCTGTCAGAAATTTTCGCTGAAATAAGATTCTGGTCAGCATTGGGAGGAAGCTCAAAATAGTTCAGGAGCCAGATATGCATGGTGGAAGCGTTGCCTCGAGGCAGTGGTGTGATGACAAGGATGAATGCTGTGCCATTCCTGACCTTGATAGAGAGGTCACTGATGTTAACATCCATGATGTTGAGAGCAAACAAAGCAGGAGTCAGGTGTGCAGATGTAGTGGTGCAGATGGTATGTGGTACTTCACTATTGTCACACACATCACTCAAACCACTGGGGAGGGGGGAGGTGGAAATCTCAAAGGGGAGCGAGTCGCTGTCAGCACGTATATAGTACATTCATTCACTGAAAGATGAAGCTGAGGACATGGAAGGCAGGATGGAGTTGTCGGGTGGGTCCACAGGGATGGTACATATCATCTGAGTAAGATCGTCAAAGAGTAATAAGGCAGGTTTCAGTTAATTCAGTGAGACTGTCTAATGTTTGCCATTACTTATGATGTCAAAGGTATTATGTCTGTGGGTGAGGACTCTGTGAGGGCTTGAATAAGGAGACTGGAGGGATGTGTGAACAGAAGTGTAGCAGAGCATCACATAATCATAAACAGCCAGTTCTTTGTGGGCAAAAGCATGGGATAGACAATGTGGCTGCAGAAGTGGCATATGGAGGTGCATGATGTGTTCACATAAACAATCAACCAATGGTGGAAGCTTGTCATCCTGTGGGGAAGTAGGAGGGGCAATGAATTCAGCAGGTAGGACAAAGGCATCACTGTACAAGATGTCTGCAGGTAACATCTGGAGATCCTCCCTGTAAGCCAGCAGTGCATATCCCTAAAAGGGTCCACGATAGTGCTTCCAACCAGGAATCACCATGGCATGTGAGTACTGCTTTAAGTGTATGATACCAAAGTTCCACAAGACAATTGTTCTGCGGGTGGTAAGTCTTCTTCTTCTGTCTGCAGCTCGTGGTCTCGCGCTCGTGTTCTTGCTTCCCAAGCACGGGGTCCCAGGTTCGATTCCTGGTGGTGTCAGGGATTTTCACCTGCCTCAAGATAACTGGATGTTTGTGTTGTCCTCATCATTTCATCATCATTCATGAAAGTGGCGAGATTGGACTGAGCGAAGGTTGGGAATTTGTACAGGTGCTGATAACCTCACAGTTGAGTACCAGACAACAACAACAACAACAACAACAACAACAACAACCACCACCACCGCCACCACCTCCTCCTTCACATAGCATTACAACCCTGTGTAGGTTTTAACCTCGTCAACAAGTTTCCTCCATTCTGCCCTCTCCAGCGTAGTTCTCCTTCATCTTCAGACTCTGAGAGATTTTATCTTACACATCATCTACCCACAGTTTTTGAGGCCTTCCTCTCTGTTTTCTTCCAATCTGTCTCCATTCGAAAATATTTTTAGTTGTTCTTCCACTATCCATCTTGAGCACATTCCATAGCCAGGCTATTCTTCTACTTTCTATAATTCTTACGATGTCAGCTCCTTGTATGAGGCAGTCCAGCTCAGCATTTGTCCTAGATCTCCAGAAACCATTATTATGCTGAACTGACCTGTAGATCTTATCCTGATCTGCTGCTCATCAACACTCATTGGCATCCATGTTTCGCATCCGTAGGTTACAACTGGCCTGATCATGACCTTATATAGTTACAGTTTCACCTGCCTTTTTAATAATCTAGAGGCCAACAATTTCTTAAACATGTTGAAGCACCTATTAGCACTCAGGATGTGCAGTTTTATTTAAGTTGACATGGAATTTGTGCTGTTAATATTAGAGCCAAATAGTCAAAGTTCTGCACATGTTCAGAATTGAAACCATCTGCTGACAGTCTATCCAAGTTATTATTTTTCTTCCTGGTGAAATTCATGTACTTAGTCTTTGTTTTACGTATAGAATGGCCTCTAGGTCCTGTGGCTCCTTTCAGCTCACATATTGTCCTCTCTAGTCATACCATTCTTCTACTAATAATTGTTACATCATCAACATATGCGCATATCTGAGTCGACTTTGTGCCTATGTAACCAGAAATCTGAGGCTTCTGCGTGGCTACTTCAAGAGTCAGATTGAAAATCATTGGAGAGAGTGTGTCCCCTTGTCTGACTCCTTTACTAATGCTAAACCAATTGCTCAGTTCTCCGTCCACTCACACTGCAACCATGGACCCAGCCAATGTTCCTTGAATAAATGAGACATACTTCGATGGTATACCAAGCGGTAGCAAGTCATTTAGCGTTTGTGCTCTATTAAGAATATCAAAGGCCTGCTTGAAGTCTATGTAAAGGCTTTGAAGCTCAATGTTATTCTCATATGCCTTTTCATGTATTTGCCTCAATTCAAATGCCTGGTCTCTTGTTGATCTATTAGGCCAAAATCCACACTGATACTCCCTGGTCCTCCAGGTTGGGGGTTGAGCGCAGGGCTGATGCCTCTGCCTTTAAAAAATCTATTGTTGCAAATAATTCGACAAGGAATGCCAGACTGCTCCCACATAGACAAACTGTGCTAGGAAACAGGTATATGGATTTATTAGTGCTTAAATTTGGAACACAGAATGTGCATTTGCTGTTGCAAACAGGAGCAATGAATAGTGTTGCAAAAGAAGTGCTAAGGTATGGAATGGGAGTTGTTGCACTGTATGAAATCAGGTGGAAGGGAAGTGGAGAGATTTATAAGCAGAAGTTCTTCCTGTACTATTCAGGAAACGACGAAAGATGAGGTGAGTCTGGAGTTGGGTTTATAATCTCCAAGGATATGTGTAGATCTGTTATTGCTATCACCTCATATAATGAAAGAAAATATACTCTGTATGAAAGGCAAATTTCACAATGTGACCTTTGTGAATGTACATGCACCAACAGAAAAATCGGATGAAGATATTGAGAATCTCTTCTATTATCAAATGCGGGAGATGTGTGACAGAATACCCAGATATGATTCCAAAATAGTTCTTGGTGACTATAATGCAAAACTGGGAAAGGAAGAGGCTTTCAGAAGTCTGTCTGGTAATGAAAGTCGGCATGATGAAGCTAATAATAATGTTGTGAGGGTTGCCCAGTTTGCTTCTGCAAAAAAGTTGAAGGCAGTAAGTACCTGTTTTCCAAGCAAAAATATTTACAAAGGGGCATGGAGAATACCAGGAACAAATGAAGCAAACCAAATAGAACATAAATTGATATCCAAGGAGCTAATTCTGATTCTGACCTAGTAGGAGCCAAAATGAGACAGAAACTTGTCATTGCTGCCAA
The DNA here is from genome assembly GCF_023864275.1 of Schistocerca cancellata. Taxonomy (NCBI): domain Eukaryota; kingdom Metazoa; phylum Arthropoda; class Insecta; order Orthoptera; family Acrididae; genus Schistocerca; species Schistocerca cancellata. The sequence continues at coordinate 304,899,684 of NC_064626.1, forward strand.
AGGAAGTAGTACCAGAGTAAAGAAATGGAATACAGAACAACTGAAAGATAGGTCTACTGTTCAGGAGTACCAGAAAATATTGACACAAAAGTTACAAACAAAAGATGGTGTGGGTGGTAAGTAGTGGTGTGAAATTTGTTGATAAGAGAAGAGCAAGGTCCAAAATTGGTGGCCATTGGCAGTTGTAACTGAGGAGGGGCAGCCAAAGCGGGAAATCTAGGAATTGACAAAATTATGGGCAACTGTTTCAGTTGTAATGTGAAGAGAAAATGGCTTCAACCCACCTCGTAACTCGGTTGATGATAGACAGGATGTAATGAAAACCATGCGAGGGTGCCATTGGCCCCACGATATTAATATGGATGTGGATGTGGTCTTTGGGGATGCTGAATTGTCCAAGAGAGGGCTTAGTGTGTTGTCCCACTTTACTCCTCTGACATGGAATACATGTGTGTGTACAAGCACAACAATCATTGTTTATTTGTGGCCAAGTAAAACGTTCAGTGATTAGTTTTGTGGTACCTTTGATACCCAGGTGGTCCACTCTGCCGTAGAGGGGCAGTCATGACTGGGTGTAGTGTGCCTGTTGAGGTGTTGCTCATGATCGATAAGGGGGTCCTAAGAGGAGGCAATGCTCAAGTGTTAAAGTGCATTTTGTGTCCATCAATATATTGGCTAGTGCGGGATCATATTTCTGTAAACATGACATCTTGTTCAGGTCCAGGGAAGCCGATATAATGTTTACATGGTACATATAGACCACAACAATGTTACTGATCCTAAATATATACCATACATCCATGGAATACTGGCAGATGAGGTCAATGTGCTGGAGCCGTCGAATCCTCATCCTTTGATACTGCTGTGAAAGTATTTAATTGCCTTGTAGACTGCGAGAAGTATGCAGTTGAACATTGACCATTGGTGCTGTGAGGGTGAAAATAAATGAAGAGGCTCAGTTGTGTTGCCAATATACTGCTGCTGTACTGAGCCATTTGATGTGTTGCTCGTGTCCACATTAACTGAGATGTGAACATTGGGCACCCAATGTAAGCATCAGCCACCGGGTGAGCCAGTGTGACAGTGTGGGGAAGGATGGTCTTGAGTGACGTGAAAGTTGCGATCATATCATTCATTTGAGGCACCTTCTTAGAGCCTGAGAAGTTCTTACCGATGCAGTGTCAATAAGTTGGCCTGGATAGAGGTGGCATGTTGAAGGTGGTGGTGGTAGAAATTTATGATCTTGAGGAATCTACGTAGGTCATGGTAGTCTGTAGGTAAAGGTAGGATCTTGACACAGTAAGATGTTGGTCAGATGGAAATGCCGTGTGGCTAGGGCCTCCTGTCAGGTAGACAGTTCGCCTGGTGCAAGTCTTTTGAGTTGACACTACTTCGGCGACATGCGTGTTGATGGAGATGAAATGATGATGATAAGGACAACACAACACCCAGTCCCTGAGCAGAGAAAATCTCTGACCCAGCAGGGAATAGAACCCGGGCTGTTAGGTATGACAGTCCATTGTGCTGACCGCTCAGCTACTGGGGGCGGACGTTGGTCAGATGCCATAAGATGAAATGGTGTCAACTAGAAAAGTGACACTGTCATGGATCAGTTGAGACATTTAAACACTGGACCTGTGACAGATGCTCTTCATGCTCCTCAATGGTAGATGAAAAACTCAAAATGTCATCGAGGTAAGTGTATGGCAATGGAAAGTTGAACAACTGAGACTCAATAAATATCCGTCATGTTCGACCTGCTTTCTTGAGGCTGTAATGCATGAAGCAGTACTCATAAAGCTGGAAGAGAGTAATTGATGTCATTTTTGGAATGTTGTTAGTGAACATAGGTATGTGTTGGTGAGCCTTGTGGCAATCCAAGATACTAAACACCCGTGTCATTAACTCATTGGGCAGTGTCTTGGATGTGAGAGATTGGGTAGTTATCTATGGTAGTCCAAGAATTCAGGACCCGCTGATTCCTGCATATATGAAACAAGCTATCTTTCTTCTGGAGAAGCTTTATGAGGGAAGACTGATTGCTGTCTGGTTGGCAACTGATTCCAGTGTTGAGTACTGATGACTGACTAGCATGTTGTAACATTTGGCAGTTAAGGCGGTGCACATTGTGATGTATGGCTGGATCTTCCATTGTTTTAATTTTGGGGCATGTGCCATTAGAGATTGTTGCCCTGTGTGCTTTGTTGCCACTCATCTGAGGAAACCACAGTAAGAGCCCAGGGGGGTGTACACTAGGGAGAGACATTGGAGAGACTGGATCATGAGACTTGACGGGGGTGAAGATAGTGCAGACTTGATAGTAGCCATATCATCCAGTTGTGAAGAAGTCTTGTCAGAGAGCTGGCATACTATGTGTAGAGCCTGTGCCAGCCATGCAGATGCAGTGTCGATCTGTGGACATGGTGGGACATTATATGCTCAAAGAGCTATGATGGAAGAGTGCTCGAGTGAGACCTTGACTACTGAAACGGCAAGCTGGGACAATAATTTAGAGAACTTGGGAGTGGGAGTGTAGGAAGGTGTCTTATACAGGCAGCACGGAAGGGGCAGTGCTGAATGAGCCTCGAAACAGTGCACCAGATGCTTGGGGTAATAGTGACCCCAACTATATGTTGGGTTAAAGTCTGAAATGTCCAAGGAAGTCAATGCTGAGCATCGGTTCATTGAAATTAGTGACATGACATGATAAACATATATCAAACACGAGATGGATCTGGATATCCAAAGCACCAGGGACTTTGATGTGGGAATTGTTTGTCATGCATAATATCAGTGTGATAGTGAACGTGCAAAGTGAGGCCTGTGCCACAGATATAACACTAGCTTCTGCACTGGTATCGATTAATGTAAAGATGACTGCTGGAAGAAGAAGAAGAAGAGGTGTTCACTGACCATTGCCTATGAGGCGCGATGTAGGGGGGTGGGGAGGTGGGAGGGGGCATGGGCCAGGGTGCCTAAACCAGTCCACATGCAGAGTTTATTGTGCAGGGCATGTGGCAATTCTGAGCAGTTTTTACAGATGTAGTGAGCTGTGCACATGGTCTCTGTTGGATTCTGCAGAAAGGCTTCCTGCTGTTCAGCTGCTTCCTCAGTAGAAGTAGAAAGCAATTATGGAGTCAGTGTGGGTAGTGCACAAAAGTTGCTGTCAGGTGGCTGTTCGTACTCCGGGGAAACTGTGCACACACTGGTCTAGCCCTTGACAACTAAGTAAAGTGTAGTGGAGGAGGGGAGGGGGTCTCCAACAGTGCCAACAGTAACATCTGAAAGATTGATCAGGCTAATGAGAAGTGTCTGTGCCACAACATACTACATGCTTTATGTGCAAGGCATAACTTATTTTCAGTGGATCGGAAGCATGTGACAATAATTGTAAATGAGAATCTGATGAGCCACAATGTCCATGACACAATGTCCAGCATGAATTCAACTGCCAGAGTTGAAATGGAGTCCTATATCCTAAGTTCTCGCTGTGAGTAATATGATGTGTGACCTCAGAAGGGGGGGCACAAAAAATGTTCTCTAATGATAGTTATAGCCACAGAGTATTTGAGATGGGCAGGTGCATAGAGAACCAAGTCACTGATAAGGACTGTGTTGTTGTGCAAATGACTAGCTAATCAAATGAAACTGGAGTTTTCATCCACAATGCCAAGGCAAACCATGTACGTAGATTGTCCCTCAGTTATGGAGGCAATTGAGGAAACCTGGCAGATAAAACCATTTGCATAGGTGTTGGTGTAGGAGGCAGACCTGCAGTGACTGGTGAAAGTGGTATGGTGTTTCAGTGGCGAACTCTTGATCAAGCAGTTACCGATGCCCTTGAGGTGTCCCCGAGGTCGTCGTGGGGAGCTCAACGTTATGAGCACATGCAGAACACAATGTGGTAGGCACAGGAGTGTGGTAGGCCAGTGCTTTGGGGATAACTGTGTTCATTGGAGGCAGCATTGCATTCAAATGCGGAACACAGATGCAGTGTGATGTGTCACCCGAGGCCCATCTGGGGCAGCTGAGGATGCATGGCGTGGAAGCACGGTTGACCACAGTGAGACTGTGGGAGGTACAGCCATAGCTGCAGAATGTGAGAAAAAAGGGAAATCAGAACATGTGGAGCCAGGGAGTGGACAGTATCTATAGAAGGCAAGTCATGCATGGATCCCAGACTGCCGAGTGGCAGTGACAAAGTATGTAGTACAGTTGTTGCACATTGCAAGGTAACATTGGGTACAGAGCATAGCATTGTCAAAAGGCTGTGTGATGTTCAAAGTGCTGAAATTGACATTACTGTGGGGAAACATTGAAGTCTGTACACTGTTTTCACACTATTGTGCAGTTGGTGAGGTTAGAGTGTCTGTTCGAGTCATGTAAGGGCAGAATTATTCCTGCTCCAGTTTAACAGTAGGATGTGGAGGGTGACATATTTGAGATTCACAGTGTACCAGTGCATTGTCTTGCTGTAGCATAGAGTTCAAAATATTGTATGATGCAGAATTCATGGTTAATAAGGTGCACATGCAGAAGTAAACATACACCTGAATAACATTTAAAAGAATGTAGATGAGTCCAAGGCTGTACACACTCAGGTCAAGAAAATATACCCTGATCATGCTTCCAATACACTCCATCCAAATACAGCAGTCTGTAAAACTGGCGAACGTAGAAGTTGAACAAGATATAACCACATTGTCAATCTGTGATAAAGTGCAACAAACATGAGGTTCGTGAGCATTATCAGGGACGCCACTGTGGTAATTTCAATGCTAACAATGATATGATAGGAGATCCAAATCACCAACAAGTGATTCATTATCAAGAAACTTTAATGAAACATAGAAGTACAATACAGTTGAACAACTTACAATGGTGCACGGACACAAAGACAAAGAGAACAGAGCCAAAAATCATAAAATCAGAGAAGGATGATAGTGTTCTAGTGGCTGACTTTCACCACAATCTCATGATTTACAAATGTGCAGCTCTACTTGAAAGTCCATATTCTCAGCTTAAGCATTGAGACTGTTAACTTTTTGATGTAAAATTTGATTAAATTGTGTTAAAAGTTTAAATATACTCTTAACTCCCAGGGTATGTCCTTTTCATATAAACTTTCTTTTAATGTGATTGCTGATTTTAATATAAACTCCCTATAGTCTACAACACGAGTACCACACTTTTTTACTAATGCAAAGACAACACTATTCTAATTGTTACCTCAGTATTAGCATGAACAAACTCACTGGGCAAGTGTATTGTAGTAGCTTGAGTGGAAGGCAGTATAGACCTCACCGTAGAGAGCAGTTAGTATACCCTACTGCTACCACCAGGTCAGTCGCATCTCGGATTAACTTTTACTTTAAGAATATTTATTTCTTCTTTGTCAATTTTTACAGTGATTCATAGTTGAGAAACAGCAGTCATATTTAACCTTGGATTTGCTGATTTTTGTACACAAAGACTGTTACTGTTCTATTCTATTACATACCATGTCTTCAACTGTCTCTAATCTCTTGTCAAAGCTTGTCCCTCAATTAGTGACACTCTGTAAATAAGTTTCTAAGCTATCCAGCCAATTACTCAATTGAGATTTGAATTGTTTCATATCATTGTCCACATCATTCAACCTCTCATTAACTATCGCTTTGTATCAATCTACTCTATTTTCCACTGAGTCTATTTTATTAGCCAGTTGTTGTTGTATGCACTCTGTTATTTGCAAGATAATAGTGTTTCTCTTGCTACCATCACATCAGTGTTTGTTATTAGTAATTAATTACTATCTCACTTCTCAACATAATCTCCAAAGGTGTAGTCTAAATACGAAAACTGCATTCTTCTCCAACATAGAAGAAACCCACCAAATTTAAATAAGAACAAAGTTTTGTAGTCAATAGTGTCGACAATGTAGTGAACAGTGCCTCACTGCACAGGCAACTGGTGGCAATGGTGTGAACAGAAGAAAATGTTGTGCCCCACTCTACTCACCAATGAAATCTGTTTAGTAACTTTTATTTTCTGAATATTTTGCTCTTCAGTAACAGCTGAACGCTTGCAATTCCAGACTACATGATTCTGAATTTACAAGGAATAGTAATAAAGGTGTATACCAGGTATATTTACTACAGGTTGCTTGGCTCTTGCAAGATATTCTGGTATGTCCATTTAAACCACCTTGTAATGTTCCAGGCTTATGGTTAACACCCCTGCATTATGTATTACTAGATCAAAACTCTTATATTTACAGCTATAATTAAATTCAATTACTTTTTGATAATAGGAAAAAGGCTTTTAGAAGAA